>NC_084549.2:54750000-55050000 GCF_033978685.3 Nerophis lumbriciformis | reverse complement strand
CCAAATATAAAATAAAAGTCAGCTCACAGCGAAGCCAATAGGAACTCCATTATTCCGCCCATAACATTGGATAAATAACCATTCGAAAAGCGCCAACAATACTTAAGTTACATTTCAGGACTTGAATATTAACCAAGTATTAGTGATATTGTTATTATGAGTTCTAACGAAGACACACTATTTATAGCGGCGCTGTGATCACTTCCTTATGTCCCTATGTTTATGCCATCGAGTGGTCTGCTGTTTCCTCGCTTCCCAGCTCCCTGTAAGTTTATTTTAGATCATCACCTGGAAAGTAGATGGCTGAAATAATAATTGTCCTATGGCTCCATCTTTTGGACAAGTTTGCTCACAGCAGGTATTGAGGGTTGAAATTGTACTTCCTGTTTTGATTCTGTAAACCAGGAATAAGCGTTCATAGCATTTTTGCTCAAAAGGATTTTTCATTTATCACTCCAAGCAACATTTGTAAGTTTGACAGTTTAACTGAAACAATTCTTATTGAACCGTCCCACATGTGATGTTTGTAGAAGTGTTTTCATGCTTATTCATACGTAATGTAATGAAGCTAGCGTTGTTAGCATTAGCTAGTATGCCTACACATTTACAGGTGTTTGTGTTAGTGTTATTAACTTACAATGGCATCCTATTTGCATTGTTTCAGTTTCACAAATTCCTCAATAAATTCCCTAAAACGTCACCGTGGACTGATTGAGTCTTTATAGCTGATGGAGAGATAGCTTCCGCAGCTAGTGGGTCCATGACGATGACTTCTGTTGTGTTTGATCAGCCGTTTACTGCTTGGAAACAATTAAGGTATGTAAATCAACATTTACAAAATATTTTTGTGTAAATAAGTCAATTCATAACGTACAAACCCCATTTCCATATGAGTTGGGAAATCCTGTTAGATGTAAATATAAACGGAATACAATGATTTGCAAATCATTTTCAACTACACGTAAGCGGCATGGCCGGAAACCAACATTGAATGACCGTGACCATCGATCCCTCAGACGGCACTGTATCAAAAACTGACATCAATCTCTAAAGGATATCACCACATGGGCTCAGGAACACTTCAGAAAACCACTGTCACTAAATACAGTTTGTCGCTACATCTGTAAGTGCAAGTTAAAGCTCTACTATGCAAAGCGAAAGTCATTTATCAACAACATCCTGTCATGTCTGTGTAATCATGTTTTGTTTTAAGTCATGTTTTGTTTAGTTATAGGACTCTTTAGTTTCTGTCTTTTCACTCCTTTGTCTTGTTTCCATGATTACCCCATTAGTTTCACCTGTTCCACGTTTGGACTCATTGTGCACTCTTGTTTGTCACCATAGCAACCATTAGTTTTCACCTGTCACGTCACGCACCTGTTTCACGTTTTGAGTCACGCACCTGTTTTCGTTAATCATGTCTGTGTTATTTAAGCTTTTCATTTTCTGTTGTTCGTCCTGACGACATCCCCGTATTCATACCCATGTCACACTCTGTCCACCTCTGCGCACTTCATGTCCTTGCCAAGTAAGTTTTTGTTTATTAAGCCACAGTTAGTGTTTTGTTTAATTGTTCATAGTTTCTGCCAATGTGCAAGTTTTGTGTTTATAGTCTAGTTTTGTACCTCCGTCCCTGTGCGCGCCTTTTGTTTGATCCTTTCTTTGTAGTTATAGTGTTAAATAAATCATGTATTTACCTTCACGCCATGACCAGTCCAATTCACTTGCACCTCGGGAGAACAAACCAAGCCATAGTCCAAGTCTTGACAGATGTCGTCAGCAAAAAAGTTCTCCCGCAAGATTGGACGAAGGAAGGTGGGAGCTCCTGCGCGCGATGGAGGAGGAAACGCTACGCTACTCCTCCGTGGAGCGCAGAGACCAGATGTGGGGGCCAAATGGAGAATTGGTGCCATTGAACTCCGTGTGGCCCCACGACGTTGGCACGTCGCCCCAGCCGCGGAAACGTCACCCAAGACGGAGGACGTTTGGGAAGACTTCCGCGAGCAGTCAGGACACGTCACTCCCGCAAGCTCCTCCCCCTCCGGGCGGAAGCAGGCTGCTGCCAGCCCCGCTGCTCCAGGATGACGTCACGCCATCACCGGAGGATGACATCACAGAGCAAGATTTTTTTTTCCTCAAATCTCTTTTTTTTCAACCTCTCCCAACCAAAGACTCCATGTCCGTAACAAAACTTTATCAAGATAAGTTTTTAGAAATCAGGTCTAGTCAGTCACAGCCATCCCAATTTCATGCCCCGCCCCCCAAGACTCAAGTCCCGCCCCCGACACAATTTTTTTATTTTTTCCGCTTACACAACCCCAGGTGGGGGATAAAGAAAAACATTGTGGACAACTTAAAGGGGAAGTTTCAGCCCCCCTCCAGACCTCCCTCCGCCCACCCCTAGAGAGAGTTCCAGACCGCAGGGAGCGCGTCTGGTATCCGCCCCTTGAGGGGGGGGCTGGGTTCGGGAGCTGTGTTGGTGGGGTGGCTCGGCATCACCATGCCAAGCCACAGCCTCCAGCACGGCCGCCACCACCAGTCTTCCGACCTGCCAAGCCACAGCCTCCAGCACGGCCACCACCACCGGTTTTTCGGCATGCCAAGCCGCAACCCCCAGCTAGGCCACCTCCACCTGCACCAAAGCTACTGCCAGTAGCTTCACCACGCCAAGCTCCAGTGCTGCCAGTAGCTTCACCACGCCAAGACCCACCACGCCAAGCTCCGGTACCAGCTACACGACGCCAAGTGCCGCCAGTCGCAGCTTTACGACGCCAAGTGCCGCCAGTCACAGCTCCACGACGCCAAGTGCCGCCAGTCGCAGCTCCACGACGCCAAGTGCTGCCAGTCGCAGCTCCACGAAGCCAAGTGCCGCCAGTCGCAGCTCCACGACGCCAAGTGCCGCCAGTCGCAGCTCAACGACGCCAAGTGCTGCCAGTTGCAGCTCCACGACGCCAAGACCCAAGCCAAGACCTAGACCAAGACCCGCCATGCCAAGACCAAGACCCGCCATGCCAAGACCAAGACCAAGACCCGCCATGCCAAGACCAAGACCAAGACCCGCCATGCCAAGACCAAGACCAAGACCTGCCATGCCAAGACCAAGACCAAGACCAAGACCCGCCATGCCAAGACCAAGACCCGCCATGCCAAGACCGAGACCCGCCATGCCAAGACCAAGACCCGCCATGCCAAGACCAAGACCAAGACCCACGCCAAGACCAAGACCAAGACCCACGCCAAGCCCCACGCCAAGACCAAGCCCCACGCCAAGACCAAGCCCCACGCCAAGACCAAGACCCGCCGCCTGACGCGCCACGCCGAGCGCCACGCTGACTTGAGAGGTGCTTTACAAAAACATCACATACATAGGTGTAGTACCGGGGTGGACGTGTCCCTTCAATAGTTCATTATTGGAGAAAGACGCACTTGTAAAAATATACCGCGGAGGTATACATGGTTTTGTTTTGAAAGCGCAACACATCATCATGTGACTGACAGGCCCCTTACCTCACAGCAGGGGGAGAGAAATGAAAGAGAGCAGGCTGTGAGGGCGACACTAAGCAGACGGTCTGGAACGATCTGTTGGGAACATTGCCATGAATATTGCATGTTTATAATGTCTTGCCGTTTGTTTATATTCATATTTAGGAACCATGTCCTTTGATTTTAGTCATCTTAATCCTGGCATGGTCACTCATACATAATTTAATTGCTAACTTTGTGGAACAGTGTTCATAATCAGAAAAATCTTTATTGTCATTGTTGCGGCTGCGGTTGTAGTGACCCCAAGATGCAGGAACCAGGATAGTGATGATCAGGTAGAATGATTTTAATATACTTTAACATAGAAAGAGCAGTCATGCATGCAAACGGTACTTAACATATAGTCAATCCTTGGGCACTGCGGAGTAGGTGAGGCAGGCATAAAGAGAAGCCTGCTGATTAGCACCAGGTGTGGCCAGGCTGCCAATCAGCAGCAGGTGAGGGGAAATCAGCGTTCAGGGAGAAAAGCAGTAAATTGAACCAAAATAAGAGCACTGATAGGAAATAAACACAAATTAAGGCCGCACAAACAGAAATGAAGTGAGGGATCGTCTCAGTCATCATACAAATGTGCAATAACATTTTGAAGACAGGATAAAGTTACGTCAACACTAGCTAAAATGTTTTGTCATCCTCTTCCAGGTAGCAAAATGTCACCACCACAAAAGAGTGAAACAGCAGCACGAGCCCTATTTAAAAAAAAGAGTAATGTGAGTGTGAGTAACGGTTACACTACAACACAAAGACATGTACTTGACCATTAATCAACATTGTTAGATACTATGTGCAATTATGTCTTAAAGGGGAAGTGCCCTTTTTGGGGAATTTTGCCTATCGTTCACAATCATTATGAAAGACATGACGACAGATAGATTTTTTTAATTCAGTCCAAATAGTAAATAAACGTAAATAAAAGTCAGCTTACAGCGAAGCCAATAGGAACTTCATTATTCCGACCATAAAATTAAATAAATAACAAATCAAAAAGCATCAACAATACTCAAGTTACATTTCAGGACTTGAATATTAACCAAGTATTAGTGATTTTGTTATTATGAGCGCTAACGCACACAAACTATTTATAGCGGTGCTGTGATCACTTCCTTGTGTCCCTTTGTTTACATCATCGAGTGGTCTGCTGTTTCCTCGCTTCCCTTCTCCCTGTAAGTTTATTGTAGATCATAAATCCTGCCTCTCACCTGGAAAGTAGATAGCTGAAATGATAATTGTCCTATGGCGCCATCTTTTGGACAAGTTTCCTCACTGAGAGTATTGTGGGTTGAAAATGTACTTCCTGTTTTGATGCCGTAAACCAGGATTAAGCGTCCATAGCGTTTTTGCTCGAAAAGATTCTTCATTTATCACTCCAAGCAACGTTTGTAAATTTCACAGTTTGACTCAAACATCCATCCATCCATCCACCGCTTGTCCCAATTCTTATTTATTGAACCGTCCCACATGTGATGTCTGTAAAAGTGTTTTCATGCTTATTCATACGTGCTATCGTAATGTAATGAATCTAGCGTTGTTAGCATTAGCTAGTATGCCTACACATTTACAGGTGTTTGTGTTAGTGTTATTAACTTACAATGGCATCCTATTTGCATTGTTTCAGTTTCACAAATTCCTCAATAAATTCTCTAAAACGTCACAGTGGACTGATTGAGTCTTTTTAGCTGATGGAGAGATAGCTTCCGCAGCTAGTGGGTCCTTGACGATGACTTCTGTTGTGTTTGATCAGCCGTTTACTGCTTGGAAACAATTAAGGTATGTAAATAAATATTTACAAAATATTTTTGTGTAAATAAGTCAATTCATAACGTACAAACCCCGTTTCCATATGAGTTGGGAAAATGTGTTAGATGTAAATATAAACGGAATACAATGATTTGCAAATCATTTTCAACCCATATTCAGTTGAATATGCTACAAAGACAACATATTTGATGTTCAAACTGGTAACCTTTTTTTTTGTTGCAAATAATCATTAACTTTAGAATTTGATGCCAGCAACACGTGACAATGAAGTTGGGAAAGGTGGCAATAAATACTGATAAAGTTGAGGAATGCTCATCAAACACTTATTTGGAACATCCCACAGGTGTGCAGGCTAATTGGGAACAGGTGGGTGCCATGATTGGGTATAAATACAGCTTCCCAAAAAATGCTCAGGCTTTCACAAGAAAGGATGGGGCGAGTTACACCCTTTTGTCCACAACTGCCTGAGCAAACTGTCAAACAGTTTAAGAACAACGTTTCTCAAAGTGCAATTGCAAGAAATTTAGGGATTTCAACATCTACGATCCATAATATCATCAAAAGGTTCAAAGAATCTGGAGAAATCACTCCACGTAAGCGGCATGGCCGGAACCCAACATTGAATGACCGTGACCGTCGATCCCTCAGACGGCACTGTATCAAAAACCGACATCAATCTCTAAAGGATATCACCACATGGGCTCAGGAACACTTCAGAAAACCACTGTCACTAAATACAGTTCGTCGCTACATCTGTAAGTGCAAGTTAAAGCTCTACTATGCAAAGCGAAAGCCATTTATCAACAACATCCAGAAACGCCGCCGGCTTCTCTGGGCTCGAGATCATCTAAGACGGACTGATGCAAAGTGGAAAAGTGTTCTGTGGTCTGACGAGTCCACATTTCAATATTCGACATCGTGTCATCAGGACCAAAGGGGAAGCAAACCATCCAGACTGTTATCGACGCAAAGTTCAAAAGCCAGCATCTGTGATGGTATGGAGGTGCATTAGTGCCCAAGGCATGGGTAACTTACACATCTGTGAAGGCACCATTAATGCTAAAGGTACACACAGGTTTTGGAACAATATATGCTGCCATCTAAGCGCGTCTTTTTCATGGACGCCCGTGCTTATTTCAGCAAGACAATGCCAAGTCACATTCAGCACGTGTTACAACAGCGTGGCTTTGTAAAAAAAGAGTGCGGGTACTTTCCTGGCCCGCCTGCAGTCCAGACCTGTCTCCCATCGAAAATGTGTGGCACATTATGAAGCGTAAAATACGACAGCGGAGACCCCGGACTGTTGAACGACTGAAGCTCTACATAAAACAAGAATGGGAAAGAATTCCACTTTGAAAGCTTCAACAATTAGTTTCCTCAGTTCCCAATCGTTTATTGAGTGTTGTTAAAAGAAAAGGTGATGTAACACAGTGGTGAACATTCCCTTTCCCAACTACTTTGGCATGTGTTGCAGCCATGAAATTCTAAGTTAATTATCATTTGCAAAAAAAAATAAAGTTTATGAGTTTGAACATCAAATATCTTGTATTTGTAGTGCATTCTATTGAATATGAGTTGAAAAGGATTTGCAAATCATTGTATTCCGTTTATATTTACATCTAACACAATTTCCCAATTCATATGGAAACGGGGTTTGTATATATCTGCGGCTCACAGTCCAGTGCGGGCTAATATATGGAAAAATGTGGAGGTGGCTTATTTTCTGGTGCACTCCATAATCCAGAAAATGGTCATTTTGGTTTCAGTTCACCATGGCCAAGCTCGAAAAGTACCTGTTGGATGAACTGGAAATTTTTACTTCATGGACGTTGGGTACAAGAGAATGCACACAGCTTTTGGCAGGTCTTGAATGTTGTCCATCACAACTTCTCCCTAAATGATGATTCTCAGTGGGGCTGGGCTGAGATGCAGTGAGGATGAGGGCACAGCACCTTCATGTTAAACCAGGAGGATCCCAATGTCAAGGTTAGACTTGCGGAGTTCGTGCTTTTTGAAACAGTCGTAGCAAAATGTTTAAAAAAAAATACAAGTATTATCAAGATAATACTTAAATGGGAAACACAAACGTTAAAAGTGTATCAAACAAACCTTTAATCAAGTGGTCACTGCAAACTCCTGCATACTTCGACTCTGCTCCCTTGGACTGGAGTGCGTGCTACTTTTTTCGTCGTCATTTTGTAAAATCTTGCACTCTTCTGTTTATCTATATCACCACTCGAGGAACGCTGAAGAAACTTTTATCCTTTTTGCGGTGAAAATAGTTTGTACAGCCGAAAACAACGCAAGAATAGGGCATTTTTCTTCGAGATAGGCTGAATGCCGCCTATTTCCCATTGAGAACAGACGCTGGCTTGACCATCACGCATATTTGATGAGCGGTACGTTAGCAGGACGTGATGTCATTTAAAACCAAACAAATGGCCACAGAAAGATGTAGATAATAGGTTAAAGAAAGATGTACCCGGTCTGATGATAGGTATAGCAGAGACAGACCTGCGAAGGTGATTTACTCTAATGTACAGATCATTGGCACCCAGAGAGTTTCTTTTTCAGGGGCAGTTTCAGTTTCACAAATTCCTCAATAAATTCACTAAAACGTCTTCGTGGACTGATTGAGTCTGTTTAGCTGATGGAGAACTAGCTTCCGCAGTCTATTATGATGACTTCTGTTGTGTTTGATCAGCCCTTTACTGCCGTGCTACAAACATGAATTGGAAACAATTTAGATATGTAAATAAAAACATCTCCAGTTTGCCACGCCTATGATGTCCTGACAACGACAAAAATTGTGAAAACCTCCTCAGAACCAGCTCTCAAACAGCCACAGTGGGATGAGGAGCCCATATAGGTTTTTGTGCGGGTGCAGCAGAGATGTCAGTCATTGTGGGCTGGATGGCGCAGTAGAGGATAGCAGAGTCGCTCAGCTGCACGTCTTGGATCTTCAGAGGAGCTCGCTTGGCGATGTCATTGATGCTGCAGCTGAACCTCTTTTCAAAGATGCTCTCAGTCTTGCCCTGACTCATTATGGAGAGCCTCAGGATGAACTTTGGTGCCGCCTGCCCGTCCTGTTTGTACCAGAAGATGTAGTCGTTGCTTCCATAATTTTCATAGCTGCAGTCCAGCGTCACTGAGTCGCCTTTCATGGCGTACACATTCTCTGCTGGCTGGTGCACCGTCTGGCTGTCACATCCTGTCAGAGGACAACAAATGTGGTCAAACATCATATAACCTGACATGCTCACCTCAAATGACCTTACCGAGGCTCCAGGCAGCCATCAGCACACACACCAATGCACGCTTCATGTTTGCACTCCTGGGCTCTGTGCACGTTGACTTGGTGGCTGAGGAGGCGGGGCGTAATCCCAAAGAGGGAGGCACTTCACAAACACATCACATACATAGGTGTAGTATTATATTCATATTTAGAAACCATGTCCTTTGAGTTTAGTCATCTTAATCCTAACAGTGTTCCTAATCAGAATAATATTCATTGTCATCATTCAAATGTGCAATGACATTTTGCAAATTTCACTCGTTTCTTGGGGAAAAAGATTAAAAGGATTAAGTTACGTCAACACTAGCTAAAATGTTTTGTCATTCCCTTCCAGGTAGCAAATGTCACCACCACAAAAGAGTGAAACAGCAGCACGAGCTCTATTTAAAAAAGAGTAACCTAAAAGTGTGAGTAACGGTTACACTACAAAACAACGACAACACCTAATTTTACTTGCTCATTAATCAACATGTATGACATTGTTAGATACTATGTGCAATGTTGTCTTAAAGGGGAAGTGCACTTTTCGGGGAGTTTTGCCTATCGTTCACAATCATTATGAAAGACATGACATCGGATGGATTTTTTTTAATGCAGTCCAAATATAAAATAAAAGTAAATAAAAGTCAGCTCACAGCGAAGCCAATAGGAACTCCATTATTCCGCCCATAACATTGGATAAATAACCATTCGAAAAGCGCCAACAATACTTAAGTTACATTTCAGGACTTGAATATTAACCAAGTATTAGTTATATTGTTATTATGAGTGCTAATGAAGACACACTATTTATAGCGGCGCTATGATCACTTCCTTGTGTCCCTATGTTTATGCCATCGAGTGGTCTGCTGTTTCCTCGCTTCCCTGCTCCCTGTAAGTTTATTGTAGATCATAAATCCTGCCTCTCACCTGGAAAGTAGATGGCTGAAATAATAATTGTCCTATGGCGCCATCTTTTGGACAAGTTTACTCACAGCATATTTGAGAGTTGAAATTGTACTTCCTGTGTTGAATGCTGTAAACCAGGAATAAGCGTTCACAGCATTTTTGCTCGAAAGGATTTTTCATTTATCACTCCAAGCAACATTTGTAAGTTTGACAGTTTAACTGAAACAATTCTTACTTAATGAACCGTCCCACATGTTATGTTTGTAGAAGTGTTTTCATGCTTATTCATACGTAATGTAATGAATCTAGCGTTGTTAGCATTAGCTAGTATGCCTACACATTTACAGGTGTTTGTGTTAGTGTTATTAACTTACAATGGCATCCTATTTGCATTGTTTCAGTTTCACGAATTCCTCAATAAATTCTCTAAAACGTCACCGTGGACTGATTGAGAGATAGCTTCCGCAGCTAGTGGGTCCTTAACAATGACTTCTGTTGTGTTTGATCAGCCGTTTACTGCTTGGAAACAATTAAGGTATGTAAATAAACATTTACAAAATATTTTTGTGTAAATAAGTCAATTCATAACATACAAACCCCGTTTCCATATGAGTTGGGAAATTGTGTTAAATGTAAATATAAACGGAATACAATGATTTGCAAATCATTTTCAACTCCACGTAAGCGGCATGGCCGTAAACCAACATTGAATGACCGTGACCGTCGATCCCTCAGACGGCACTGTATCAAAAACCGACATCAATCTCTAAAGGATATCACCACATGGGCTCAGGAACACTTCAGAAAACCACTGTCACTAAATACAGTTCATCGCTACATCTTTAAGTGCAAGTTAAAGCTCTACTATGCAAAGCGAAAGTAATTTATCAACAACATCCAGAAACGCCGCCTGCTTCTCAGGGCCCGAGATCATCTAAGATGGACTCATGCAAAGTGGAAAAGTGTTCTGTGGTCTGACGAGTCCACATTTCAAATAGTTTTTGGAAATATTCGACATCGTGTCATCCGGACCAAAGGGGAAGCGAACCATCCAGTGTGTTATCGACGCAAAGTTCAAAAGCCAGCATCTGTGATGGTATGGGGGTGCTTTAGTGCCCAAGGCATGGGTAACTTACACATCTGTGAAGGCACCATTAATGCTGAAAGGTACATACAGGTTTTGGAACAACATATGCTGCCATTTAAGCGCCGTCTTTTTCATGGACGCCTCGCTTATTTCAGCAAGACAATGCCAAGCCACATTCAGCACGTGTTACAACAGCGTGGCTTCGTAAAAAAAGAGTGCGGGTACTTTCCTGGCCTGCCTGCAATCCAGACCTCTCTCCCATCGAAAATGTGTGGCGCATTATGAAGCGTAAAATACGACAGCGGAGACCCTGGACTGTTGAACGACTGAAGCTCTACATAAAACAAGAATGGGAAAGAATTCCACTTTGAAAGCTTCACCAATTAGTTTCCTCAGTTCCCAATCGTTTATTGAGTGTTGTTAAAAGAAAAGGTGATGTAACACAGTGGTGAACATGCCCTTTCCCAACTACTTTGACACGTGTTGCAGCCATGAAATTCTAAGTTAATTATCATTTGCAAAAAAAAATAAAGTTTATGAGTTTGAACATCAAATATCTTGTCTTTGTAGTGCATTCAATTGAATATGGGTTGAAAAGGATTTGCAACTCATTGTATTCCGTTTATATTTACATCTAACACAATTTCCCAACTCATATGGAAACGGGGTTTGTATATATCTGCGGCTCACAGTCCAGTGTGGGCCAATATATGGAAAAATGTGGAGGTGGCTTATATCCTGGTGCGCTCCATAGTCCAGAAAATGGTCATTTTGGTTTCAATTCACCATGGCCAAGCTCGAAAAGTACCTGTTGGATGAACTGGAAATTTTTACTTCATGGACGTTGGGTACAAGAGAATGCACACAGCTTTTGGCAGGTCTTGAATGTTGTCCATCACAACTTCTCCCGAAATGATGATTCTCAGTGTGAATGGGCTGAGATGCAGTGAGGATGAGGGCACAGCACCTTCATGTTAAACCAGGAGGATCCCAATGTCAATGTTAGACTCGCCAAGTTGGTGCTTTTCGAAACACTCGTAGCAATATGTGTTTTAAAAAACACAAGTAATATCAAGATAATACTTAAATGAGAAACACAAACGTTAAAAGTGTATCAAACAAACCTTTAATGAAATGGTCACTGCAAACTCCTGCATTCTTCGACTCTGCTCCTTTGGACTGGAGTGCATGCTACTTTTTTCTTCGTCATTTTGTAAAATCTTGCACTCTTCTGAAGAAACTTTTATCCTTTTTGCAGTTTAAATAGTTCGTACAGCCGAAAACAACGCAAGAATAGGGCATTTTTTTTCGAGAAAGACTAAATGCCGCCTATGATCCATTGAGAACAGATGCTTGCTTGACCAACACGCATATTTGATGAGCGGTATGTTAGCAGGACGTGATGTCATTTAAAACCAAACAATTGGCCAAAGATGTAGATAATAGGTTTAAGAAAGATGTACCCGGCCTGATGATATTGCAGAGACAGACCTGCGAAGATGATTTACTTCAATGTACAGATCATTGGCACCCAGAGCGCTTCTTTTTCGGGGCAGTTTTTGTTGGAATAATTGTTTGTAAGTTATCACAAAAGAAATGTTGTATTATGAATGCTGTATTTCAAATGTTGTATTATGAATGCTGTATTTCGAGGCCTAACAAAAGGATGAAGTCTCGGGAAACGCCACTGTGAGCTCAGCACGGACAGATGGCAGGATGTGCTCAACTCCTGGGGGAACTCTCTTTGAAGTGTTAAACGAACTCTCTTTGAAGTAATTCACAAACTCTCTTCCCTCTATTTGGTCAACGCTATTTACGACACGCTGCCTTCTTGAAGTCACTGTGGACAGGAGACGGGAGGGGTTGTCCATTGTCCTCCAACACCTGCCCCAGCTGGATCCAGGAAGAGCCAAGCCCGAGAAGTCCTCTTCTTGGACTTCAAAGCGACCAAAAACAATGACTGTTTTACATACCTCCCCATTCCTATTGTGACATATGTTGGTGCGTGAACATGGAAGATCTGAATTAAAAGAGGAGACGAGAACCTTCTTGGTCAGAGCGTGCTAAGACACTGTAAGAGGTTACAGGTTGAAGCCGTCTCTCCTCAATTGAGTCCAAATTGAATTCTGTCTCTGTTTGATTCCTTGCCTTTTGTCTTGTGTAACAGATGTCCTGTATTTGAACCTGACATCTAATTGGTCCTTCGAGCCGGATTCCAACACGTCTGACGATTCCAGCATGAGTGAGTGAAACCAGAGGACCATGGCAACCAAATCCTGATTGAGGAACTGCTTTTTCTTCATTTCGGGCTGGAATTGAAAGGCTGACGGAAATCCGAGGACAACAGGAAGGAAGGCAGAGAGCAGTGAGTACGTTTTAAATTGACGAAGAAAGAAACGACTGAGAGAAAGCGTGTGACTGAGGGTTACGACGCATAGACAAACCCTGTAAATCCTAGGCTCTAACAGGTAAAAAGGCCAAATTAGAGGGACGTCGGAGTCCAACGTCCGTGAGTATTAAAATTTTAAATAAAAACTGAATTAAGATAAAAACTGAAGAGGCAAAAAGACTGCAGGTTAACGGAACCGCGAAAACTGGAATCCGTAATATCCATAAACAAACATACTAGGGGGTGTCGGAGCCCACAATAATTTGAAATATCCGTGAACCATTATCCTGGGGACGTCGGAGTCCAACAGACCTAAAATGGTCTATTCAGAATAAAAAACTGAATTTTGTCCGTGAAAAAACAATAACCTGGAGGGCGACGGAGTCCGCATGTAATATACATTGAAATTTCCGTAGATCAATATACTGAAAGGTGTGAATGTGAGAGTGTGTGGGAGTAATCGCCATTAGGCTATCACTCCATATGAAAGTTGTGAGAAGTAAATAGTGGGTTATTGTGGATGCTCTAGGCAAGACACCTCCACTGGGGAACCATCTCCAGTAGAAGCGACGTGTACCACAATAATAAATTAAACCACTATCTTACAACAAAGACAAAAGTAATCCTTATAAGTTTCGGCTCTGAGAGGGCGACGGAATACTCCAAATTCTCAAAATGGAAAGAGGGACACAAAGAAACGCAGATCTAATATGGTCTATTACAATCTATTTAAACCAAAATAGAAGACAACAACCACAACGTCAGCGGTTAGACCCTACTGCATGTTGGCGTTGAAGCAGAGAAGGACATTTTGCAAGAAACTGTCCTGGGAAAAAAAAAAAAAATCAAAGTAACTCAGCATGACTGTTAAAAGACGACACCAATTAGTCATGTTGTCAGCGTATGCCATTAGTGGTAAGATCGCTGCAAATGTGTTTGTTTGTTTGTTTGTTTGTTAGTGTGTGTTTAAGTGTGTATCTTTCCAGGTACAAATTGTGTAAAAACCCTGGAGGTTCAAATAAAAATAAAAATAGGTTAAAGGAAAAAGCAAATAGGAGAATAATCTCAAAGTGCTAACGTGAGAGAAAAGTAAAAATAAATGAAGAAATGGGGGAAAATCAATAAGAATGAATGCAAAATGAAATAAACTAATGCGAGAGAGAGAGATAATGGGGGTATTGAAATAAGAGATGAAGAAAAGGTAGACTGAAGATATGCATGTATGTTTGGATATATAAAGAGCGCTTTTATATATACAAATATATATATGTATAATTAAATAATGGAACAAATAAAAACCTAGATTAATAACTATAATAAGAGTTGAGAGGTATAGTATGATAAAATGATAAAGTGGGTTACATGTTTATTAGCTGAGGGAAGAAAAAAAAAAAAGGAGAGAAGCTCAAGTGTTGCTGACCTTTGCCCTAAGAAGTGCACTCACGCCCTCACACACCACCTTGTGTGTGTGTGTGTGTGTGTGTGTGTGCGTGGCGCAGTGGGGGAGGTGTGGAAGTGAATTTATTACATGTAAATTTAAAGTAGGTTTAACTTTGAAGTGTAGTATAACATTCTTAAGTTAGATTATGGGAAGAATGTAAATTCAGAGTTTAAAAGTATAGATTAAGTAGCATATAGACAGTTAAGTGAGTTTAAAACATTACTTAAAAAATGCATAAAGTAATATGTATAACAAGCATTGTCCTGAGGTTCCATGCAGATCCAAACAAAGGCAAAATAATGCACCTTGGATGATAAACAGTTTGAAAAATGCATGTAAAAAGAAAAATAAGACTTTGTAAGGCGTTTATCAAATCAAGAACAGAGAATGCTGAAAAACGCTGTAAGAACTACAAAAACAAGTTGACCAATATATTGAGACAAGCAATGAAAGGAATACAAAGAAATTATGAGGATGATGTTGAACAAAAAAGACATCTATGTATGTCCAGACAATAAACCAATCTTACAAAGAAAAATCGGTATAAGTGAGCAGCAATATTGAGCCAAGGTTGAACTCATGGCTCAACAGGAGGGATATGAATGCCCTTATACAGAAGTACTATACTTCCTATAGTTTAATTCTTATAAAAAAAATAAAAAAAATTGTATAAAACATCTATGCAATTAACTAAATAAGAGTGAAGGAAAACATTATTGTCTGGTCATAGTAGATGCATTTTCAAAGTAGTTAGAAATATTTCCTAAAGGAAAAGCAGATGTGCTGACAGTAGCAAAAGCATTATGCAAATATTTAGTAAAAATGTACATTAACATTACAAGTACAACAGGACTAACACCATTTGAAAGATAGTGTAAAGACCAACCTGGGTACACTTAGTACATTGTAAAAAGGTCATTTCTGTTGAATCATCCAATAAGGAAAGGGAAGCAAAGTCTGGTAATAGTGTGGACGCACACGATGACTAGAGTTTGAGCCAAACCACTGACCTTGGTAGAGGAGTGAATCAGCAAAAATGACACCCCAATGGCTCAGACGGTCCATAAACATATGGGTTAACGATATTGGTACTGGTCAGCCCTGCCCCCCTAATATGGTTCACTTGGGAATCTGAGTAAAATGTAGAACTCAGGAAACAAAATGATACTGCACCCATAGTAAACCCAAACCACTGGCATAATCAAGAAGTAAAATACACTCACAGGGGAGGTCGTATTAGAAGACGGGCAATGGGAGGATTCGGAGTAACCCCATTAGTGAAAAAAAAATGCCAGAAAACCCATGCCAGAAAAACAGTAATGGGAAAAAGTATTTGGGATTGTATTTAAAAAGGTCATATAATGGAAAAAAAGTATTTGGAATTGTATTTGTGTTATGAAAGGGACATGTTAACTAGCACACTACAAATTCCACTGTGACAAAGTTGTAAGCATACCATTTGATGGTGTGTCAAAGTTTGATAATAATTGGTTCCTGTTTTGGTAATTAATTTGTTCCTTATGGCGGAGCAAGTGGGAAAGGCTACAAAAACTGATTGTGTTGTATGTATAAGCCCAGACAATTACTCAAGATGAGTCAAAAAAAAAAATTGAATTGAAGTAATGAGCAAAACAAAATTGACCCTGTAGCTAAAGAGACAAAACAGAAACCAATATTTGATAAATATGTGAAAAAAGCTAATTATACCTGCATTAACATGCAAGGCTCTGTACAACAGTTAGGAAACGTATCATCAGATAACTGCATACACATAGTTAAAGTATCAATATTTGTACAAGAATTGTTAACACGCCTGAACAGTTTGATATCTGAACATTGGAAAATAATTAGACATGATGTAAACTGGCAAAGTGTTGTAGATCCAACTTATATTGATGGGTGTCCAAGAGGTGTATCTGACGACTATAAATTGGTAAATCAAGTTGCAGCTGAATTTGAATCATCCGTCTACTGGTGGTGTACGATTAACAAGAATGTTGACAGAATAAACTATGTCCACTACAACGTACAGAGATTGGGAAATTGGACACAGGCCGGACTTGAAGCAGTCGCTGATCAACTCGCCGCCACCTCCCTTATGGCCTTTCAAAACCGTATGGCGCTGGACATGTTGTTAGCGGAAAGAGGGGGTGTGTGCGCAATATTTGGTGAACAGTGTTGCACGTTCATACCAAACAACACCGATGCAGAAGGTAGCCTGACCAAAGCACTGGAAGGCCTTCGCACCCTCAACGGTAAAATGAAAGAGCACTCAGGCATAGATACATCTATGTGGGATGGGTGGATGGACGGTTTCGGCAAATACAAGTCTTTGGTATCATCAATTCTAGTATCTATGGCCGTGTTTGTAGCAATACTGACGTTGTGTGGATGTTGTTGTATTCCCTGTCTGCGTTCTCTGCTTAACCGTCTGATTACCACAGCGATTAGCCCAGCAGATGATAAAGCTGTTCAGATGCACCTCCTGGCGGACGATAAGGAAGATGAATCTGATGATGGGGATACCTACCTGGATGGTGTTCCTGATCTGTTTCCAGACCCAGTAACGATGAGAAAAATTGATGTTGAACTCTGAGTGTAAACATAACTTGGCCCTAGGAAAATGAACCGTTAACTGAAAATCGCAAGAAGAAGTTATTGGGGATGAAGAGAATCTGGGGAGGTTTTTGTGATAAACAGGGGGGAAATGTTGGAATAATTGTTTGTAAGTTATCACAAAAGAAATGTTGTATTATGAATGCTGTATTTCAAATGTTGTATTATGAATGCTGTATTTCGAGGCCTAACAAAAGGATGAAGTCTCGGGAAACGCCACTGTGAGCTCAGCACGGACAGATGGCAGGATGTGCTCAACTCCTGGGGGAACTCTCTTTGAAGTGTTAAACGAACTCTCTTTGAAGTAATTCACAAACTCTCTTCCCTCTATTTGGTCAACGCTATTTACGACACGCTGCCTTCTTGAAGTCACTGTGGACAGGAGACGGGAGGGGTTGTCCATTGTCCTCCAACACCTGCCCCAGCTGGATCCAGGAAGAGCCAAGCCCGAGAAGTCCTCTTCTTGGACTTCAAAGCGACCAAAAACAATGACTGTTTTACATACCTCCCCATTCCTATTGTGACATATGTTGGTGCGTGAACATGGAAGATCTGAATTAAAAGAGGAGACGAGAACCTTCTTGGTCAGAGCGTGCTAAGACACTGTAAGAGGTTACAGGTTGAAGCCGTCTCTCCTCAATTGAGTCCAAATTGAATTCTGTCTCTGTTTGATTCCTTGCCTTTTGTCTTGTGTAACAGATGTCCTGTATTTGAACCTGACAGTTTTAGTTTCACAATTCCTCAATAAATTCACTAAAACATCCTCATGGACTGATTGAGTCTGTTTAGCTGATGGAGATATCGTCCGCAGCCAGTGGGTCTATCATGATGACTTCTGTTGTGTTTGATCAGCACTTTACTGCCGTGTTACAAACACGGTTTGGAAACAATTAAGGTATGTGATGAGGTGGCGACTTATCCAGGGTGTACCCTGCCTTCCGCCCAAATGCAGCTGAGATTGGCTCCAGCACCGCCCGCGACCCCAAAAGGGACAAGCGGTTGAAAATGGATGGATGGATGGAAATAAAAAACATCTCCAGTTCGCCACCCTCATGATGTCCTGACTAGGACAAAAGCTGTGAAAACGTCTTCAGAACCAGCTCTCAAACAGCCATAGTGGGATGAGGAGCCTACAGAGGTTTTTGTGCAGGTGCAGCAGAGATGTCAGTCATTGTGGGCTGGATGGCGCAGTAGAAGACAGCAGAGTCGCTCAGCTGCACGTCTTGGATCTTCAGAGGAGCTCGCTTGGCGGTGTCATTGATGCTGCAGCTGAACCTCTTTTCAAAGCTGCTCTCAGTCTTGCCCTCATCCAATATTAAGAGGCTCAGGATGAACTTTGGTGCCGCCTGCCCGTCCTGTTTGTACCAGAAGATGTAGTTGTTGCCTACAGAGTTTTCATAGCTGCAGTCCAGCGTCACTGAGTCGTCTTTCATGGCGTACACATTCTCTGCTGGCTGGTGCACCGTCTGGCTGCCACATCCTGTCAGAGGACAACAAATGTGGTCAAACCTCATATAACCTGACATGCTCACCTCAAATGACCTTACCAAGGCTCCAGGCAGCCATCAGCACAGACACCAATGCACGCTTCATGTTTGCACTCCTGGACTCCGTGCACACTGACTTGGTGGCTGAGGAGGCGGGGCTAATCCCAAAGAGGGAGGCGCTTTACAAAAACATCACATACATAGGTGTAGTACCGGGGTGGACGTGTCCCTTCAATATTTCATTATTGGAGAAAGACGCACTTGTAAAAATATACCACGGAGGTATACATGGTTTTGTTTTGAAAGCGCAACACATCATCATGTGACTGACAGGCCCCTTACCTCACAGCAGGGGAAGAGAAATGAAAGAGAGCAGGCTGTGAGAGCGACACTAAGCAGACGGTCTGGAACGATCTGTTGGGAACATTGCCATGAATATTGCATGTTTATAATGTCTTGCCGTTTGTTTATATTCATATTTAGGAACCATGTCCTTTGATTTTAGTCATCTTAATCCTGGCATGGTCACTCATACATAATTTAATTGCTAACTTTGTGGAACAGTGTTCATAATCAGAATAATCTTTATTGTCATTGTTGCGGCTGCGGTTGTAGTGACCCCAAGATGCAGGAACCAGGATAGTGATGATCAGGTAAAATGATTTTAATATACTTTAACATAGAAAGAGCAGTCATGCATGTAAACGGTACTTAACATATAGTCAGTCCTTGGGCACTGCGGAGTAGGCGAGACAGGCATAAAGAGAAGCCTGCTGATTAGCACCAGGTGTGGCCAGGCTGCCAATCAGCAGCAGGTGAGGGGAAATCAGCGCTCAGGGAGACAAGCAGTAAATTAAACCAAAATAAGAGCACTGATTGGAAATAAACACAAACAATTAAGGCCGCACAAACAGAAATGAAGTGACGGATCGTCTCAGTCATCATACAAATGTGCAATAACATTTTGCAGACTCCACTCGTTTCTTGTGGAAAAACATTAAAAGGATAAAGTTACGTCAACACTAGCTAAAATGTTTTGTCATCCTCTTCCAGGTAGCAAAATGTCACCACCACAAAAGAGTGAAACAGCAGCACGAGCCCTATTTAAAAAAAGAGTAATGTGAGTGTGAGTAACGGTTACACTACAACACAAAGACATGTACTTGACCATTAATCAACATTGTTAGATACTATGTGCAATTATGTCTTAAAGGGGAAGTGCCCTTTTTGGGGAATTTTGCCTATCGTTCACAATCATTATGAAAGACATGACGACGGATGGATTTTTTTAATACAGTCCAAATAGTAAATAAACGTAAATAAAAGTCAGCTTACAGCGAAGCCAATAGGAACTCCATTATTCCGACCATAAAATTGGATAAATAACAAATCGAAAAGCATCAACAATACTCAAGTTACATTTCAGGACTTGAATATTAACCAAGTATTAGTGATATTGTTATTATGAGCGCTAACGCACACAAAATATTTATAGTGGCGCTGTGATCACTTCCTTGTGTCCCTATGTTTACATCATTGAGTGGTCTGCTGTTTCCTTGCTTCCCTTCTCCCTGTAAGTTTATTGTAGATCATAAATCCTACCTCTCACCTGGAAAGTAGAAGGCTGAAATTATAATTGTCCTATGCAGTGACGTGCAGTCACTAGAGGCAGGTGAGGCGGGGCCTCACCTGCCATCATGGAACGAAAAAAAAATGTAAAAAGAAAAATAATTAATTAAAATGTTATATGTATCCAGTGATTATACTATAAAGTTATTTTCCATTTAACTTCACCAGTTTTAGATTATTTTTTATTCAAAATCGCTGAATTTTCACATTTGCCGTTCAAATACTGAGAAGAGACGGTGCGGTGAACAGCAGCCAGTTGAGGCACGTCACTCAGTGCCTCAACATGGATTCCGGACTGGGCTATCTGCTGGCCTGCTGTGCAGTGAGACTGTATTGCTATATGAACTATATTATACATTTCCATAGTTTAGTTAGCTGAGGTATATAATGTACAGTGTATTTTGTCAACAACTGTATGTGTGTAACGTATTTCTTGTGCTGAGCGATCATAAAACGGCTGCAAAAGACGCACTGGCTGAGGCTCCAGTAATCCCGCCTCCTGCACCCCCGCCGTAGAATTGTTATATCAACTAAAGCCCACACTTAAACTTTCCACGTGCAAGATTGAATCTATTTAAAAAAGTTATGTCATAAGAAGCCAAAAAGTGCAAAAACAATGATGTTCATGTTGGAGGAGTTGTGAATGACTGCAGGGCCACAACATTAGGTACACCTGCAGACTGCAGGTGTATCTAATTCACAACTCCTCCAACACGAACATTATTGTTTTTGCACTTTTTGGCTTCCTATTAAATAACTTTTGTAACCTATTTTCATGGGCTTTCCTCTTTGTGATGTTAAGTTCCTGTTATGCGCTGTTTAACAGTATATGCCTTGAGCTCTTATTTTGAAGGCGCTAAGAGCGGAAGTGATGACACGGAGTGGAGCGGAAGTTTTTGAAAGAAGGTAAATAAAGTGGTCCTCGTGTAAACTGGAGCCTCCGTGTTTGTTATTTTGTAGTTTCATACAGTAAAGGCGACATTTATAAACCCTCGGTTACACTTTTTTAAATAGATTCAATCTTGCACATGGAAAGTTTAAGTGAGGGCTTTAGTTTCGGCGCATGGACTTAATTTCTAAGTAAAGGTAAGACCATAATAACGTTTTTTTTATTAAATGTGCTTTTTTGTGTGCTACAGTTTGTATGTGTAAAGTTAAAGTTAAGTTAAAGTACCAATGATTGTCACACACACACTAGGTGTAATGAAATGTGTCGTCTGTATTCGACCCATCCCCTTGTTCACCCCCTGGGAGGTGAGGGGAGCAGTGGGCAGCAGCGGCGCCGCGCCCGGGAATCATTTTTCGTGATTTAACCCCCAATTCCAACCCTTGATGCTGAGTGCCAAGCAGGGAAGAATGCTGGTATGAGCTTTTAAACATAACCCGTTAACTGCTGCCAATCAAATGGTGAATAAGATACTTTTTAGGGTTCATATGTTTGTAAATCTGACCGTGATGAAGTCAGTGCCTCACCAGCCATCAACCTCACCGCACGTCACTGGTCCTATGGCTCCATCTTTTGGACAAGTTTGCTCACAGCAGGTGTTGAGGGTTGAAATTGTACTTCCTGTTTTGATTCTGTAAACCGGGAAAAAGCATCCATAGAATTTTTGCTCGAAAAGATTTTTCATTTATCACTCCAACATTTGTAAGTTTGACAGTTTAACTGAAACAATTCTTACTTATTGAACCGTCCCCATACTTGCCAACCTTGAGACCTCCGATTTCGGGAGGTGGGGGGTGGGGGTTGGGGGTTTGGGGGGCGTGGTCGGGTATGGGGCGGAGGGCACGGTTGGGGGCGTGGTTAAGAGGGGAGGAGTATATTTACAGCTAGAATTCACCAAGTCAAGTATTTTATATATATATATATATATATATATATATATATATATATATATATATATATATATATATATATATATATATATGTATGTGTGTGAAAAAAATCTCCTGATGATTGAGGGAACCCCTCATGAAACAGGCCTGTAGAGATGAAGTAGTCTTGTGATTTTTTTCACACACATACATATATTGCGCTCTACCACGGTATCGAGCACTATTTTTTGGATAACCTTATTAAGACATATATATATATATATATATATATATATATATATACACACACACACACACATAAGAAATACTTGGCTTTCAGTGAATTATAGCTATCCATCCATCCATTTTCTACCGCTTGAATTCTAGCTATATATATATATATATATATATATATATATATATATATATATATATATATATATATATGTATATATATATATATATATATATATATATAAAATAAATACTTGAACTTCAGTGTTCATTTATTTACACATATACACACACATAACACTCATCTACTCATTGTTGAGTTAAGGGTTGAATTGTCCATCCGTGTTCTATTCTCTGTCACTATTTTTCTAACCATGCTGAACACCCTCTCTGATGATGCATTGCTGTGTGGCACGCACAAAAGTGCTTTCATCAAATGCACTGGAGTCTGGAATCTTCCATCTCTCCCTTGCATGGCCCAAAACCGGTCAATCTTTTCTTCACTGCCAAGCACTAGGTAGTCCACTACTTCTTCCAGGAGGCTATCCAGGTCCAATCGCAGCTGCGGCTTGGAACTTACAAGCGTATTTCTTCATCTTACTCGTCCTCGGCGTCGCCATGGCTGTATCTTCCTTGTTCTTCTGCTTCGTCTCCTTGTTGTGTAGGCAGTTGTGCACTGCACTCTCTAAAAGCCGTAGATGTTATTGTCACATATGCATGTACAGTAGATGGCAGTATTGCCCTGTTTAACAGTGTCACAACATTGCTGCTTACGGCAGACGAACTGCTTTACGGTAGACGAAAACGTGACTGCTGTTGTTGTGTGTTGTTACCGCGCTGGGAGGACGTTAATGAAACTGCCTAACAATAAACCCACATAAGAAACCAAGAACTCGCCCTCGATCATTCTACAGTTATAACGTGATTGGGCAGGCACGCTGTTTATATTGTGGGAAAGCAGACGTGAATACAAGTTGTCATAACTCAAGTCCGCATGGAGCTGGAAGGGGCGTGGCCTCCAGCTCCACCGGAATTTCGGGAGATTTTCGGGAGAAAATTTGTCCCGGGAGGTTTTCGGGAGAGGCGCTGAATTTCGGGAGTTTCCCGGGAAATCCGGGAGGGTTGGCAAGTATGACCGTCCCACGTGTGATGTCTGTAGAAGTGTTTTAATGCTTATTCATACGTAATGTAATGAATCTAGCGTTGTTAGCATTAGCTAGTATGCCTACACATTTACCGGTGTTTGTGTTAGTGTTATTAACTTACAGTGGCATCCTATTTGCATTGTTTCAGTTCCACAAATTCCTCACTAAATTCACTAAAACATCACCGTGGACTGATTGAGTCTTTTTAGCTGATGGAGAGATAGCTTCCGCAGCTAGTGGGTCCTTGACGATGACTTCTGTTGTGTTTGATCAGCCGTTTACTGCTTGGAAACAATTAAGGTATGTAAATAAACATTTACAAAATATTTTTTTGTAAATAAGTCAATTCATAATGTACAAACCCCGTTTCCATATGAGTTGGGAAATTGTGTTGGATGTAAATATAAACGGAATACAATGATTTGCAAATCATTTTCAACTCCACGTAAGCGGCATGGCCCGAAACCAACATTGAATGACCGTGACCGTCGATCCCTCAGACGGCACTGTATCAAAAACCGACATCAATCTCTAAAGGATATCACCACTTGGGCTCAGGAACACTTCAGAAAACCACTGTCACTAAATACAGTTTGTCGCTACATCTGTAAGTGCAAGTTAAAGCTCTACTATGCAAAGCGAAAGTCATTTATCAACAACATCCAGAAACGCCGCCGGCTTCTCTGGGCCCGAGATCATCTAAGATGGACTCATGCAAAGTGGAAATGTGTTCTGTGGTCTGACGAGTCCACATTTCAAATAGTTTTTGGAAATATTCGACATCGTGTCATCCGGACCAAATGGGAAGCGAACCATCCAGACTGTTATCGACGCAAAGTTCAAAAGCCAGCATCTGTGATGGTATGGGGGTGCATTAGCGTCCAAGGCATGGGTAACTTACACATCTGTGAAGGCACCATTAATGCTGAAAGGTACATACAGGTTTTGGAACAACATATGCTGCCATTTAAGCGCCGTCTTTTTCATGGACGCCCCTGCTTATTTCAGCAAGACAATGCCAAGCCACATTCAGCACGTGTTACAACAGCGTGGCTTCGTAAAAAAAGAGTGCGGGTACTTTCCTGGCTTGCCTGCAATCCAGACCTTTCTCCCATCGAAAATGTGTGGCGCATTATGAAGCGTGAAATACGACAGCGGAGACCCTGGACTGTTGAACGACTGAAGCTCTACATAAAACAAGAATGGGAAAGAATTCCACGTTGAAAGCTTCACCAATTAGTTTCCTCAGTTCCCAATCGTTTATTGAGTGTTGTTAAAAAAAAAGGTGATGTAACACAGTGGTGAACATGCCCTTTCCCAACTACTTTGGCACGTGTTGCAGCCATGAAATTCTAAGTTAATTATCATTTGCAAAAAAAAATAAAGTTTATGAGTTTGAACATCAAATATCTTGTCTTTGTAGTGCATTCAATTGAATATGGGTTGAAAATGATTTGCAAATCATTGTATTCCGTTTATATTTACATCTAACACAATTTCCCAACTCATATGGAAACGGGGTTTGTATATATCTGCGGCTCACAGTCCAGTGCGGGCCAATATATGGAAAAATGTGGAGGTGGCTTATATCCTGGTGCGCTTCATAGTCCAGAAAATGGTCATTTTGGTTTCAGTTCACCATGGCCAAGCTCGAAAAGTACCTGTTGGATGAACTGGAAATTTTTACTTCATGGACGTTGGGTACAAGAGAATGCACACAGCTTTTGGCAGGTCTTGAATGTTGTCCATCACAACTTCTCCGGAAATGATGATTCTCAGTGGGGCTGGGCTGAGATGCAGTGAGGATGAGGGCACAGCACCTTCATGTTAAACCAGGAGGATCCCAATGTCGATGTTAGACTTGCCGAGTTGGTGCTTTTTGAAACAGTCGTAGCAAAATGTCTTTAAAAAAATACAAGTAATATCAAGATAATTCTTAAATGGGAAACACAAACGTTAAAAGTGTATTAAACAAACCTTTAATGAAATGGTCACTGCAAACTCCTGCATTCTTCGACTCTGCTCCTTTGGACTGGAGTGTGTGCTACTTTTTTCGTCGTCATTTTGTAAAATCTTGCACTTTTCTGTTTGTCTATATTACCTCTCGAGAAATTCTGAAAAAACTTTTATCCTTTTTGCGGTTGAAATAGTTCGTACAGCCGAAAACAACGCAAGAATAGGGCATTTTTCTTCGAGAAAGGCTGAATGCCGCCTATGACCCATTGAGAACAGACGCTGGCTTGACCATCACGCATATTTGATGAGCGGTACGTTAGCAGGACGTGATGTCATTTAAAACCAAACAAATGGCCACAGAAAGATGTAGATAATAGGTTAAAGAAAGATGTACCCGGTCTGATGATAGGTATAGCAGAGACAGACCTGCGAAGGTGATTTACTCTAATGTACAGATCATTAGCACCCAGAGCGTTTCTTTTTCAGGGGCAATTTCAGTTTCACAAATTCCTCAATAAATTCACTAAAACGTCTTCGTGGACTGATTGAGTCTGTTTAGCTGATGGAGAACTAGTTTCCGCAGTCTATTATGATGACTTCTGTTGTGTTTGATCAGCCCTTTACTGCCGTGCTACAAACATGAAATGGAAACAATTAAGGTATGTAAATAAAAACATCTCCAGTTTGCCACGCCTGTGATGTCCTGATAACGACAAAAGTTGTGAAAACCTCCTCAGAACCAGCTCTCAAACAGCCACAGTGGGACGAGGAGCCTACAGAGGTTTTTGTGCGAGTGCAGCAGAGATGTCAGTCATTGTGGGCTGGATGGTGCAGTAGAAGACAGCAGAGTCGCTCAGCTGCACGTCTTGGATCTTCAGAGGAGCTCGCTTGGCGGTGTCATTGATGCTGCAGCTGAACCTCTTTTCAAAGCTGCTCTCAGTCTTGCCCTGACTCCTCATGGAGAGGCTCAGGATGAACTTTGGTGCCGCCTGTCCGTCCTGTTTGTACCAGTAGATGTAGTCGTTGCTTCCAGAATTTTCATAGCTGCAGTCCAGCTTAACTGAGTCGCCTTTCATGGCGTACACATTCTCTGCTGGCTGGTGCACCGTCTGGCTGCCACATCCTGTCAGAGGACAACAAATGTGGTCAAACATCATATAACCTGACATGCTCACCTCAAATGACCTTACCAAGGCTCCAGGCAGCCATCAGCACACACACCAATGCACGCTTCATGTTTGCACTTCTGGGCTCCGTGCACGCTGACTTGGTGGCTGAGGAGGCGGGGTCTAATCCCAAAGAGGGAGGCACTTCACAACACATCACATACATAGGTGTAGTACTGGGGGAAACATCCCTCTTCAATACTTCATTATTGGAGAAAGACACATTTGTCCCCAAAAAATATACCGCAGAGGTATACATGATTTTGTTTTGAAAGTCCAACACATCGTCATGTGACTGACAGGCCCCTTGCCTCACAGCAGGGGGAGAGAAACGAAAGAGAGCAGGCTGTGAGGGCGACACTAAGCAGACGGTCTGGAACGATTTGTTGGGAACATTGCCATGAATATTACATGTTTATAATGTCTTGCAAATTGTTTATATTCATATTTAGAAACCATGTCCTTTGAGTTTAGTTATCTTAATCCTGGCATGGTCACCCGTTTCACAAATTCCTCAATAAATTCACTAAAACGTCACTGTGGACTGATTGAGTCTTTTTAGCTGATGGAGAGCGAGTTCCACAGCTGGTGGGTCCATGACGATGACTTCTGTTGTGTTTGATCAGCCGTTTACTGCCGTGTTACAGACACCGTTTGGAAACAATTAAGGTATGTAAATAAACATTTACAAAATATTTCTGTGTAAATAAGTCAATTTATAACGTATATATCTGTGGCTCATAGTCCGGTGCGAGCCAATATATGGAAAAATATATTTTTCTTCTAAAATTATGTGGGTGCGGCTTATATCACAGTGCGCTCCATAGCCCAGAAAATGGTCATTTTGGTTTCAGCTCACCATGGCCCAGCTCGAAAAGTACCTGTTGGATGACCTGGAAATTTTTACTTCATAGACGTTGGGGAGTTGAGATGCAGTCCAAAGAGAATGGACACAGCTTTTGGCAGGTCTTGAATGTTGTCCATCACAACTTCTCCCTAAATGATGATTCTCAGTGTGGCTGGGCTGAGATGCAGTGAGGATGAGGGCACAGCACCTTCATGTTAAACCAGGAGGATCCCAATGTCAATGTTAGACTTGCCGAGTTGGTGCTTTTTGAAACAGTCGTAGCAAAATGTCTTTAAAAAAATACAAGTATTATCAAGATAATACTTAAATGGGAAACACAAACGTTAAAAGTGTATCAAACAAACCTTTAATGAAGTGGTCACTGCAAACTCCTGCATACTTCGACTCTGCTCCCTTGGACTGGAGTGCATGGAGAAGCAAAAAAAATATCTCCAGTTTGCCACCCCTGTGATGTCCTGTCAACGACAAAAGCTGTGAGAACGTCCTCAGAACCAGCTCTCAAACAGCCACAGTGGGATGAGGATCCTACAGAGGTTTCTGTGCGGGTGCAGCAGAGATGTCAGTCATTGTGGGCTGGATGGCGCAGTAGAAGACTGCAGAGTCATTCAGCTGCACGTCTTGGATCTTCAGAGGAGCTCGCTTGGCGGTGTCATTGTTGCTGCAGCTGAACCTCTTTTCAAAGCTGCTCTCAGTCTTGCCCTGACCGAATATTGAGAGGCTCAGGACGAACTTTGGTGCCGCCTGCCCTTCCCGCTTGTACCAGAAGATGTAGTTGTTGCCTACAGAATTTTCATAGCTGCAGTCCAGCGTCACTGAGTCGCCTTTCATGGCGTACACATTCTCTGCTGGTTGGTGCACCGTCTGGCTGCCACATCCTGTCAGAGGACAACAAATGTGGTCAAACATCATATAACCTGACATGCTCACCTCAAATGACCTTACCAAGGCTCCAGGCAGCCATCAGCACACACACCAATGCACGCTTCATGTTTGCACTCCTGGGCTCCGTGCACGCTGACTTGGTGGCTGAGGAGGCGGGGTCTAATCCCAAAGAGGGAGGCACTTCACAAACACATCACATACATAGGCGTAGTATTATATTCATATTTAGAAACCATGTCCTTTGAGTTTAGTCATCTTAATCCTGGCATGGTCACTTGTCCATAATTTAATTGCTAACCTTGTCTAACAGTGTTCCTAAGCAGAATAATTTTCATTGTCATCATACAAATGTGCAATGACATTTTGCAAATTTCACTCGTTTCTTGTGGAAAAAGATTAAAAGGATTAAATTACGTCAACACTAGCTAAACTGTTTTGTCATCTCTTTCCAGGTAGCAAATGTCACCACCACAAAAGAGTGAAACAGCAGCACGAGCTCTATTTAAAAAAGAGTAACCTAAAAGTGTGAGTAACGGTTACACTACAAAACAACGACAACACCTAATTTTACTCGCTCATTAATCAACATGTATGACATTGTTAGATACTATGTGCAATTATGTCTTAAAGGGGAAGTGCATTTTTTGGGGAATTTTGCCTATCGTTCACAATCATTATGAAATTCATGACGACGGATCGATTTTTTTTAATGCAGTCCAAATATAAAATAAACGTAAATAAAAGTCAACTCACAGCGAAGCCAATGGCAGCTCCATTATTCCGACTATAAAATCCGCTAAATAACCATTCGAAAAGCGCCAACAATACTCAAGGTACATTTTGTGACTTCAATATTAAACAAGTATTAGTGATATTGTTATTATGAGCGCTAAAGCAGACAAACTATTTATAGCGGTGCTGTGATCACTTCCTTGTGTCCTTATGTTTACATCATCGAGTGGTCTGCTGTTTCCTCGCTTTCCTGCTCCCTGTAAGTTTATTGTAGATCATAAATCCTGCCTCGCACCTGGAAAGTATATATTTGAAATGATAATTGTGCTATGGCTCCATCTTTTTGACAAGTTTGCTCACTGAGAGTATTGCGGGTTGAAAATGTACTTCCTGTTTTGAATGCCGTAAACCAGGATTAAGCGTCCATAGCGTTTTTGCTCGAAAATATTCTTCATTTATCACTCCAAGCAACGTTTGTAAGTTTCATAGTTTGACTGAAACAATTCTTACTTATTGAACCGTCCCACGTGTGATGTCTGTAGAAGTGTTTTCATGCTTATTCATACGTGCTATCGTAATGTAATGAAGCTCGTTGTTAGCATTAGCTAGTATGCCTACACATTTACGGGTGTTTGTGTTAGTGTTATTAACTTAAAATGGCATCCTATTTGCATTGTTTCAGTTTCACAAATTCCTCAATAAATTCACTAAAACGTCACTGTGGACTGATAAAGTTAAAGTTAAAGTACCAATGATTGTCACACACACTAGGTGTGGCGAAATTATTCTCTGCATTTGACCCATCACCCTTGATCACCCCCTGGGAGGTAAGGGGAGCAGTGGGCAGCAGCGGTGGCCGCGCCCGGGAATCATTTTTGGTGATTTAACCCCCAATTCCAACCCTTGATGCTGAGTGCCAAGCAGAGAGGTAATGGGTCCCATTTTTATAGTCTTTGGTATGACTCGGCTGGGGTTTGAACTCACAACCTACCGATCTCAGGGCGGACACTCTAACTACGAGGCCACTGAGTAGATTGAGTCTGTTTAGCTGATGGAGAGCTAGCTTCCGCAGCTAGAGGGTCCATGACGATGACTTCTGTTGTGTTTGATCAGCCGTTTACTGCCATGTTACAAACACTGTTTGGAAACAATTAAGGCAGGGGTCACCAACCTTTTTGAAACCAAGAGCTACTTCTTGGGTACTGATTAATGCGAAGGGCTACCAGTTTGATACACACTTAAATAAATTGCCAGAAATAGCCAATTTGCTTTAACCAATTTACCTTTAACTCTATGTTATTATTAATAATTAATGATATTTATTTTTGTGGAAACACTGATCATCTTAATGATTTCTCACAATAAATATATATAGAAACAGATAAATATCAATATGCAACACTTTTTTTAAAATAATTTCTCTAAATGCACATTTTTCAAATTGAACATTTTCAAATGATCACTTCTAAGACATTCTTGTGAAATCACAATATCACATTTTAACTAGCTCGCCACTAACATTTTTTAACAAATCATGAATTACTTTGCACCATGTTTGTACAAATAATAACTCATGTAAAATACAAAAGTCAACTTTAAAATTTTTAAATAAATCATGTCACACTTTGAACTGGACACCAAATCTGTTATCTGTTTCTTTGTCAGTTAGTGGGAAGCCTGGCATTGCATGCTGTTAACTAGTGTGTTGTACTCTGGTGTGTAACTTGACACTGCAACTCTGAGTGAGTCTTGCAGATGTGTATCAGTGAGGCGTGTTCTGTGTTTGTTCTTGATGAAGTTCATGTCAGAAAAGGCTGATTCATAAAGATAAGTTGAACCAAACAGGCTTGCAACCTTCATAGCTGCTGCGCATACACCACTGTACTTTTCTGTGTCATTAAGGCACCAAAAGTTTGGTGCAGCCTGGTGGGCTTTGACGTGGAGGTCATTTTGCAGTGTTACAATTTCAATCTCCACCTGTTCAGCATCCAGGCTGAATGTTGCACTTAGCAATGCATGATATGCAGTGTTGGGTTAGTTACTGAAAACCAGTAACTAGTTACAGTTACTAGTTACTTTATTTCAAAAGTAACTCAGTTACTAACTCAGTTACTTACACCAAAAAGTAATGCGTTACTGTGAAAAGTAACTATTTAGTTACTTCTTTTTTCCCCCTTTTTTTTTAAGGCTCCCATTAATGCCCCTTTAGCCTTCATTTCAGTACTGTTATTGCACTGGAGAACAATACAATGTGTTGATCAACTTGACATGCATTTGCATCACTGAACTCTGCTAAGCAATGTGGTCTACATACAACACACAAAGACAAAGATATGTTACAAAGGGCCAATTTATTTCAGGCCAGAACAAATTGACAAAACTATTTTAAATAGCTGCAACATAATGGCACTTTAACTTTAACTGTAAGTAGATAGGATCTTGGATCCAAGACACAACTTACATTTAACTAAAATGTTATTTTCTTTGTGCTCGACAAAAGAAAAGTATTGAGAATGTCTCCATGTTAAAAAACTCGACTTCTGGCTTCGCCATGATGTCTTGTTAGTTGTTATGAGAGTAGCGTATGTGTGTGTGTGTGTGGCCCTTTAAGATATGACAGCATATGAGGTGAGTGACGTCAGTGAGTGAGTGGGCAAGAGAGGTGAGGGACCGGCGACAGTGAGTGCGTGCAGGTGATCTCTAGCTTGGTGGATGGCTGCGTCCAATAAAGTCACAAAGTTGCAACAAACCGCCGGTCTTGTCATTCACCCTCAGCTGTAAAGACCCACTGCCGGGTAAAGTGAAGGTTGTTAGCGCCGAAGACGTACATAGGCCCTGGAGTAACGTCTCCCCTGCGCTCCTCAACTGCGGTATGGAGTCCCCCCCGCCCGCACCCACACAAAGCACGCCTTTTCTTTTCCACCGCTGCAATAAAACACACTCAGATCTTCTGTTTCTAGCCGATACTACATGAAAAGTAACGTAAAATAACGCAGTAACGCATAATGTAGTAACGGTAACTGAGTTACTGAATATACAAAATAACACGTTAGATTACTCGTTACCGCCGAAACTAGCGGCGTTACAGTAACGCGTTACTTTGTAACGCGTTAGTCCCAACACTGATGATATGTCCATGTTCATGAAAGGATTAGAAATGAACGACACACATGGCTCAAGCTGATCCAGGTCACAAAACCTGTTCTCAAACTCTTGCCCAACTCTGTTTATGACCTGAGAGTACTTTTCTGCAACTTTGTCAAAAGCCTCAGATTCTACAGATTTTCTAGATTTGCCAGAATAATTTTTTTGAATTTTAATCATAAGTTTGAAGAAATATTTCACAAATATTCTTCGTCGAAAAAACAGAAGCTAAAATGAAGAATTAAATTAAAATGTTTGTATTATTCTTTACAAAAAAAAAAAAATATTTTTACTTGAACATTGATTTAAATTGTCAGGAAAGAAGAGGAAGGAATTTAAAAGGTAAAAAGGTATATGTGTTTAAAAATCCTAAAATCATTTTTAAGGTTGTATTTTGTCTCTAAAATTGTCTTTCTGAAAGTTATAAGAAGCAAAGTAAAAAAATAGATGAATTTATTTAAACAAGTGAAGACCAAGTCTTTGAAATATTTTCTTGGATTTTCAAATTGTATTTGAGTTTTGTCTCTCTTAGAATTAAAAATGTCGAGCAAAGCGAGACCAGCTTGCTAGTAAATAAATAACATTTAAAAAATAGAGGCAGCTCACTGGTAAGTGCTACTATTTGAGCTATTTTTAGAACAGGCCAGCGGGCGACTCATCTGGTCCTTACGGGCTACCTGGTGCCCGCTGGCACCGCGTTGGTGACCCCTGAATTAAGGTATGTAAATAAACATTTACAAAATATTTCTGTGTAAATAAGTCAATTCATAACGTATATATCACAATACGTTCAGTGAGCAAAACTTGTCCAAAAAATATATTTTTCTTCTAAAATTTTTTGGGGGTGGCTTGTATCCAGGTGCGCTCCATAGTCCAGAAAATGGTCATTTTGGTTTCAGTTCACCATGGCCCAGCTCCAAAAGTACCTGTTGGGTGAACTGGAAATTTTAATTCATGGGCGTTGGGGAGTTGAGATGCAGTCCAAAGAGAATGCACACAGCTTTTGGCAGGTCTTTAATGTTGTCCATCACAACTTCTCCCTAAATGATGATTCTCAGTGTGGCTGGGCTGAGATGCGGTGAGGATGAGGGCACAGCACCTTCATGTTACCGAGGCTCCAGGCAGCCATCAGCACACACACCAATGCACGCTTAATGTTTGCAGTCATAGCCTTTGTGCATGGTGACTTGGTGGCTGAGGAGGCGGGGCCTAATCCCAAAGAGTGAGGCACTTCACAAACATCAATCAATCAATGTTTATTTATATAGCCCTAAATCACAAGTGTCTCAAAGGGCTGCACAAGCCACGACAGAGCCCACATAAGGGCAAGGAAAACTCACCCCAGTGGGCCGTCGGTGTGAATCACTATGAGAAACCTTGGAGAGGACCGCATATGTGGGTAACCCACCCGCCCTCCCTCCCACCCCCTCTAGGGGAGACCGAAAGCAATGGATGTCGAGTGGGTCTGACATAATATTGTGAAAGTCCAGTCCATAGTGGATCCAACATATTAGTGAAAGTCCAGTCCATAGTGGATCTAACACAATAGTGAGAGTCCAGTCCATAGTGGGGCCAACCGGAAACCATCCCGAGCGGAGACGGGTCAGCAGCGCAGAGATGTCCCCAACCGATGCACAGGCGAGCGGTCCACCCCAGGTCCCGACTCTGGACAGCCAGCACTTCATCCATGGCCACCGGACCTGTGTACCCCCCACCCTCCACAAGCGAGAGGGGGGCAGAAAAGAAAAGAAAAGAAAAGAAAAGAAACCGCAGATCAACTGGTCTAAAAAGGGGGTCTATTTAAAGGCTAGAGTATACAAATTAGTTTTAAGATGGGACTTAAATGCTTCTACTGAGGTAGCATCTCTAACTGTTACCAAGAGGGCATTCCATAGTACTGGAGCCCGAATAGAAAACGCTCTATAGCCCGCAGACTTTTTTTGGGCTCTGGGAATCACCAATAAGGCGGAGTTCTTTGAACGCAGATTTCTTGCCGGGACATATAGTACAATACAGTCGGCAAGATAGGCTGGAGCTAGAACGTGTAGTATTTTATACGTAAGTAATAAAACCTTAAAGTCACATCTTAAGTGCACAGGAAGCCAGTGCAGGTGAGCCAGTATAGGCGTAATATGATCAAACTTTCTTGTTCTTGTCAAAAGTCTAGCAGCCGCATTTTGTACCAACTGCAATCTTTTAATCCAACTTTTTTTATTGGCATTTTCAAATAGACATAAAAAAGTGCAAGTCGAAACAGTACAATTTTAAAGTCAGTAAATTATTCACACCCTTTCCCTTAAAACCCAAAAAAGTAAATAAATAAAAGAAAAAAAGTAAATAATAATTATAATAAATAAAAGGGAGATTATTCCTCATCTGCGTCTGGGCATAAGTCAAGAGAGTTGACATACAGCAAAAAAGGACTCCATGAGCTTTCAAACGCTTGAGCCGAGCCTTTTAGCATAAACCTAAGTTTTTCCAGTTTTAGATTGTAGAGAACCTCTCTAATCCAACGGCCGTGTAATGGGGGGCGAGCCAGCTTCCAATTAAACAAGATCAATCGCCTGGCCAGCAAGGTCGTAAAAGCAACAGCGCGTTTTAGTGGTACCGGGCACATGTTATCGGGGCATACGCCAAAAATGGCTGATAATGGGTTGGGGGAAAAGTTTTGACCGTATGCTTTTCCGATTGTGTCAAAAATGTCCTCCCAAAAAGAACATAGTTTAGAGCAGGACCAGAACATATGGACATGATCAGCCGGAGATTGTTAGCATCTATTGCTAACAGTGGGGTAGATTTTGGATAGTTTTGAATTAATGTAGTGAATTTTATGGATTACTTTGCATTGGATGAGACTATGACGGGCACATATTGAGGAGGAGTGAACCAGTTTCAGGGCAGAGTTCCAGTGTTGATCGGATATGTTGGTATTAAGATCGGTCTCGCACGAGGCTCTTATCACTGATAGAGAGTTTGGAGCAACTGAACTTAAGGAGTTATGTAACACGGAGATACATTTTTTATGATTAGGGCTCAAAGATAACAATGTATCTATAAGAGTTTCCGGAGGACGATTTGGAAAGTGTGGGAACTGCTTCTTTACGAAGTCCCACGCTTGAAAAATCGAAAAAGGTGGGAGTTTGGCAAATCGTATTTGGAAGAGAGTTCAGTGAAGGATGAGAACACTCCGTCTGCATAGAGGTCTTTCACAGTGGTGATACCATGATCGTGCCAAGTCATGAATGCAGGGTCAGTACGGGAAGGTTTAAATAATTGTTTTTTAAGTAGCGGGGTCAATATAGATGGGCCCTGAAAATCCAAGTGTTTCCGTAACTGGTTCCATATTTTAATGGAGATCGATACAATGGTGTTTGCACCTTCAAGTTTAAATGGGAAAGGGAGTGATGAGCATAAGCAAGAATGTAATGAGAAGTGTGGGATTGCCGTTTCAAGGGATACCCAGGCCGGGAGGGTCTGAGAGCCTCCATCCATCTAGTATAGGAGTTTCTGTACATTAGCCGCCCAATAGTATTGTCTCAAATTGGGGAGTGCAAGCCCTCCTTCAGATTTGGGAGCTTGTAGGACCGACTTGCGGATTCGTGCCGATCCGGCCCCCCATAAAAATTTGGATATTGATTTGTCTATTTTATCGAAAAATGATTTAGTAATAAATATGGGGATATGTAGAAAAAGGTAAAGGAATTTAGGCAGAGTGATCATCTTGATCAGATTGATCCGGCCAGCGAGAGATGGTGGTAAAACAGACCGGCGGGCAAAGTTCTTCTCCATCTTTTCGATTAAAGGTAAAAAAATTGCCCGGAGCATATCCGACATAGCCGGAGTAATAAGAATTCCCAAGTAATGAATCCCGTCCTGTGCCCTTTTGAATGGCGCTAAAGATCGTGGTAACTGTTTAGCTAAGGAATTAATTGGAAACAGCTCACTTTTTTGGTAGTTAAGTTTGTAACCAGAGTGTGTGCCAAACCGCTCCAAAATGTCAAATATAACCGGGAGTAAGCTAGCAGGATCCGATATGTACAAGAGCAGGTCGTCCGCATAAAGCGAGACTTTGTGCAACGTGTCCGACCGGGTGATACCTTTAAAGCCTGCCTCCGCGTGCAGCCAAAGAGCAAGGGGTTCTATCGCAATATCAAACAGCAATGGAGACAACGGGCAACCTTGTCTGGTGCATCTTTTAAGAAAAATTGGGGCGGATAGTGTATTATTTGTACGTACCGAAGCTACCTGGGACGAGTACAAAAGTTTAACCCAGAGAATAAAATCTTAATTAAAACCAAACCGACCCATCACTTCAAATAGATATTCCCATTAAACCCTGTCAAAGGCTTTCTTTGCATCGAGGGACACTACCACCTCCGGGGTTGAGGGGTTTGGCGAATGGATAATGTTTAGGAGGCGCCGAGTGTTGTGTGAGGATTGCCGGCCTAGCATAAAACCTGTTTGATCCAACGAGATGATGGAAGGCATCACCCTTTGGAGCCGGAGGGCGAGAACCTTGGATAGAATTTTTAGATCTACATTTAAGAGCGAAATTGGTCTATAGCTGCTGCAAAGCAGGGGGTTTTTCTCTTTTTTTAGGATGAGAGAAATGGTGGCCCTTGATAAGGTTTCTGGGAGGCGATGCTGCAGAAAAGCTTCATTATACATGTCTCTTAGAACTGGAGCAAGAACACTGGAGAAAGTCTTGTAATATTCTGCACTGAAGCCATCCGGGCCGGGTGACTTATTGCTCTGTAAGGATTTGATGGCTTCTGTGATCTCAATGACCCTAATGGGCTGGCACAGGCCACTCGCAGCCCCACGTTCTATCTGGGGGAATGTTTTATCGCTAAACAGTTCATCTGAAGAAGGGGGGCAGTCTGAAGTATATAATGTTGTATAAAATGCAGCAAATGTTTCATTAATCTTAGCTGGATCAGTATGTAGTTCTCCTGTGTCAGAGCGAATAGACGTGATTAGCCTCGAAGATGCTTCCTCCCTGACCCGGTGGGCTAAGAGCTTGCCAGCTTTTTCCCCAGATTCAAAAAATTGTTGTCTGGATTTGAGCAGTTGTAATTTCGCTCTATTGACAGACATAAGATCAAAGTCAGTTTGTAGGCGAAGGCGTTCTTTATTAAGTGTCGGGTCTGGGTTTGAAGTGTGTTTATCGTCAAGATCCTTAATCTTGCGGAGCAGCCCAGTGATTTGAATGGTCTCTGTCTTATTTAGGTTTGAAACAAAAGATATAGGTTGACCTCTAATATAGGCTTTAGATGCCTCCCACAGTATACCTCTTACAATTTCTGGTGAGTCGTTCAGTTCGACAAAACACTTGATTTGATCGCGTAGGAAATTCCTATAACGGTCTTCTGCTAGTAAGGCTGAGTTGAATCGCCATTGTTTAAGGGGTCTAGGTTGAGTGTCCATATTGATGTCGACTGAGGTGGGGGCATGATCAGAGATTACAATACTATGGTAGTTACATGTTTTGGTTTTGGAAAGTAGTCTATTGTCAAGAAGAAAGAAGTCTATCCGAGTGTAAGTGTGATGTACATGGGAGAAATAGGAGAATTGTTTAATTGTAAGGGAGGCATGTCTTCACGGGTCTGTAAGACCCAACTGTTTAGCGAGAGTATCAAGTGTTTTAGCTGAATTAGATAAGGGAGCCAGTTTGTTAGATGATTGATCCAGTACAGGATCCTGCACCAGGTTAAAGTCCACGCCCATAATGATAAAATGGTTTCCAATGTTCGGAAATTATGTAAACAATTTAGTCACATAGGAATTGTCATCCCAGTTGGGTCCATAAACGCTAGCGAGTATGACTGGGGTGCCTTGCAGCTTTCCAGACACAATAATATAACGACCAGTCGGGTCTGCTACAGTTTGATTGAGTCCGAATGAAATATTTTTACGAATAAGGATAGCTGTGACCCTGGCCCTTTCGTTGAAGTTTGAATGGAAAATATGGCTGATCCAGCCTCTTTTAAGTCGTGAAATCTCTCTGTTGCGAAGGTGGGTCTCCTGAATGAAAAATATATCTCCTTTGAGGTGTTACAAATGGGTCAAGACCCTTCCAATTTTAGTGGCGCTCCCCACTCCCCTCACGTTCCATGAAACAAATCTAAGTGTATTATTGGTGCTTGTCATATCTTACCATGTCCAACTAGGAGAGCAGAACGGGCTGATGTATACAAGCAGGTCAGGAGGGGGGCTGATGCACGATAACTGGGAACTGCAGAGAGTACTGGTAAGAGGAGGGGATGAGACAGAAGCGTGAGAGGAAGGAATGAGGAGATAAACAAACCAATAAACACACATACATATAGAAAACACAACAGACTCACACACATACTCGCAGACACAACAACATACAACAATGCCAGGTGGGTTAAACCTGGCAACCACCTACAGGGCCATCGTCCCAGGAACTGAGAACCCCATTGTTGAAACTGAACCTTAAGTGTCCTTTTCACAGCAGTGCGCTGTCTTGGACGTATCCATATCGGCTTCCGGTTTTTCCACCTCCCGAGAACAACAGATTGGCTCCAACTGAGTCAGAACATTTTAAAGTGCATCAAAACTGCAATATATTCCCTCAGGAAACATAGTACCCAGTACTAAGATAACTTCAGAAAGCGAGAAAAATAGATTATAAAGTATAAACAACTCAAAAAGCATATAGTAAAATAAAGTACAAGTAAGTGGTGCCATATATATATATATATATATATATATATATATATATATATATATATATGTATGTGTGGGACAAAAATCACAAGACTATTTCATCTCTACAGGCCTGTTTCATGAGGGGGGGTACCCTCAATCGTCAGGAGATTTTAATGGGAGCATTCGCATATATATATATATATATATATATATATATATATATATATATATACACACACACACATGAATAAACGTGTATACCATCATGGATGTATGGGTAAGGAATAACAGTACTATAAGAAATAAGTAGATCAGCAGTTAGGTTAGGTCAAACAATAACAGAAAAAGTAAAACACAGTGAAGAATATATATCTATTAGAACATGATAAATAAATGTAAAGGGGAGACAACATAATTTGAGTGTTCGATGTAGCAAATTAAAATAGAATGAGCAATATTGCGTGTTGTTTAAACAATAATGATGATGATTGTATATTAACCAGGTTAGCTCTAGAATGTCAGTATAACATATTAGCTGAAAGGTTAAACAAAGAGTGAATGAAAGTGGATCCAATGAGTGACCACACAGATGTGATATTCACGGTCAGGCCTGGAGTTAGCGTTGTGTTAGCGTGGTTAACCGTGATAAAGCAGGCGTTGATTATTAAGGTTGGTGCCGGCAGTGTGGCCTCCAGACATGGCTGCAGTTAGCCAAGCTAGCGCCGTACTGCCATGCATTGTGGGGTAGTCACATCGTATCAGACAAAGTTTCAATAAAATCATACTGACTGAGATTACTCCTTTGCATGTTCTTGGCTGTGTTGATTGTGGGACTTCACAAGATCTTGGGCGTCTTTGAGAGATGCGAGTCGCCGTCTCTTTCCATCCTCGGTTGAAACCATTAGCTTGGCCGGGTAGTGGAGTGCTGGTTTGAGGCCCAGATTGTAGAGCTCCCTCATGACGTAGTCTTCGAAGATGTGTATTGGCGAGTCCTTGTACTTCAGTCTGCCTCTGCGTTTCCGAGCTTCCCGCACCACCAGCTCCCTTGTCTGGAATCGGTGGAAGCATATCACGATAGCTTTCGGCCTCTCACCGGGGCCTGGCTTTGCTGTTAGCGAGCGGTGGGCACGGTCCAGCTCCTGGGTCGACGACAGCGTGTGTTCACCCAAGACTTCAACCAGCAGTTGAGAGAAGAACATTGTTGGGTTTGGACCTTCAATGTTTTCGGGTACGCCGACAATTCTTATGTTGTTCCGACGACTTCTGCTCTCCAAGTCTATTAGCTTAGCTTTTAGCCTCGCGTTCTTCTCGGTTACGAATGTTAGCTTGGTGTTCATAGCCAGCATATCCTGGCTGGTCGTGTCGGCAAACAGTTCTAGTGAGGAGAGGCGCTTCTGGTTTTCCAGAAGTGTGGTCTGAATACAATCCAGCGTGTTGTTGAGTTTGGAAAAGGCGGAGTTAAACTCCGACGAGAGAGCAGTCTTGTGGTCCGCTAGCATTGTCGTTAGCGTAGCCATGATGGTACTTGCCGCCAAGTCCTCCTTCTTTTGTTCCTCCTTTTTGGATCTGTTACATATTTTCTCATTCAGCGCGAAAAGGTATTAGTACTATTAAAATGTTAGTAGCAGTTACTGCATTCAGTCGAGCTATACAGAATGGAAGGAATGAAATTTGCGGGAGCGTGAAAAAGTGCGACTACTCCATCTTGTCGCCAACCCACAAGTTCCCAACTGCAATCTTTTAATGCTAGACATAGGGAGACCCGAAAATAATACGTTACAGTAATCGAGACGAGACGTAACGAACGTATGAATAATGATATCAGCGTCGCTAGTGGACAAAATGGAACGAATTTTAGCGATATTACGGAAATGAAAGATGGCCGTTTTAGTAACACTCTTAATGTGTGACTCAAACGAGAGGGTTGGGTCAAAGATCCATCCATCCATCCATCTTCTTCCGCTTATCCGAGGTCGGGTCGCGGGGGCAGCAGCCTAAGCAGGGAAGCCCAGACTTCCCTCTCCCCAGCCACTTCGTCCAGCTCCTCCCGGGGGATCCCGAGGCGTTCCCAGGCCAGCCGGGAGACATAGTCTTCCCAACGTGTCCTGGGTCTTCCTCGTGGCCTCCTACCGGTCGGACATGCCCTAAACACCTCCTTAGGGAGGCGCTCGGGTGGCATCCTGACCAGATGCCCGAACCACCTCATCTGGCTCCTCTCGATGCGGAGGAGCAGCGGCTTTACTTTGAGCTCCCCCCGGATGACAGAGCTTCTCACCCTATCTCTAAGGGAGAGCCCCGCCACCCGGCGGAGGAAACTCATTTCGGCCGCTTGTACCCGTGATCTTGTCCTTTCGGTCATAACCCAAAGCTCATGACCATAGGTGAGGATGGGAACGTAGATCGACCGGTAAATTGAGAGCTTTGCCTTCCGGGTCAGCTCCTTCTTCACCACAACGGATCGATACAGCGTCCGCATTACTGAAGACGCCGCACCGATCCGCCTGTCGATCTCACGATCCACTCTTCCCTCACTCGTGAACAAGACTCCGAGGTACTTGAACTCCTCCACTTGGGGCAAGATCTCCTCCCCAACCCGGAGATGGCACTCCACCCTTTTCCGGGCGAGAACCATGGACTCGGACTTGGAGGTGCTGATTCTCATCCCAGTCGCTTCACACTCAGCTGCGAACCGATCCAGTGAGAGCTGAAGATCCTGGCCAGATGAAGCCATCAGGACCAAATCATCTGCAAAAAGCAGAGACCTAATCCTGCAGCCACCAAACCGGATCCCCTCAACGCCTTGACTGCGCCTAGAAATTCTGTCCATAAAAGTTATGAACAGAATCGGTAACAAAGGGCAGCCTTGGCGGAGTCCAACCCTCACCGGAAACGTGTCCGACTTACTGCCGGCAATGCGAACCAAGCTCTGACACTGATCATACAGGGAGCGGACCGCCACAATCAGACAGTCCGAAACCCCATACTCTCTGAGCACTCCCCACAGGACTTCCCGAGGGACACGGTCGAATGCCTTCTCCAAGTCCACAAAGCACATGTAGACTGGTTGGGCAAACTCCCATGCACCCTCAAGGACCCTGCCGAGAGTATAGAGCTGGTCCACAGTTCCACGACCAGGACGAAAACCACACTGTTCCTCCTGAATCCGAGGTTCGACTATCCGGCGTAGCCTCCTCTCCAGTACACCTGAATAGACCTTACCGGGAAGGCTGAGGAGTGTGATCCCACGATAGTTAGAACACACCCTCCGGTTCCCCTTTTTAAAGAGAGGAACCACCACCCCGGTCTGCCAATCCAGAGGTACTGCCCCCGATGTCCACGCGATGCTGCAGAGTCTTGTCAACCAAGACAGCCCTACAGCATCCAGAGCCTTAAGGAACTCCGGGCGGATCTCATCCACCCCCGGGGCCTTGCCACCGAGGAGCTTTTTAACTACCTCAGCAACCTCAGCCCCAGAAATAGGAGAGCCCACCACAGATTCCTCAGGCACTGCTTCCTCATAGGAAGACGTGTTGGTGGGATTGAGGAGGTCTTCGAAGTATTCCCTCCACCGATCCACAACTTCCGCAGTCGAGGTCAGCAGAACACCATCCGCACCATACACGGTGTTGGTAGTGCACTGCTTCCCCTTCCTGAGGCGGTGGATGGTGGTCCAGAATCGCTTCGAAGCCGTCCGGAAGTCGTTTTCCATGGCTTCCCCGAACTCCTCCCATGTCCGAGTTTTTGCCTCCGCGACCGCTGAAGCCGCACACCGCTTGGCCTGTCGGTACCTGTCCGCTGCCTCAGGAGTCCCATGAGCCAAAAGAACCCGATAGGACTCCTTCTTCAGCTTGACGGCATCCCTCACCGCCGGTGTCCACCAACGGGTTCTAGGATTACCGCCACGACAGGCACCAACTACCTTGCGGCCACAGCTCCAATCAGCCGCCTCGACAATAGAGGTGCGGAACATGGTCCACTCGGACTCAATGTCCAGCACCTCCCTCGTGACATGTTCAAAGTTCTTCCGGAGGTGGGAATTGAAACTCTCTCTGACAGGAGACTCTGCCAGACGTTCCCAGCAAACCCTCACAATGCGTTTGGGCCTGCCAGGTCTGTCCGGCATCCTCCCCCACCATCGCAGCCAACTCACCACCAGGTGGTGATCGGTAGAAAGCTCCGCCCCTCTCTTCACCCGAGTGTCCAAAACATGAGGCCGCAAATCCGATGACACAACTACAAAGTCGATCATAGAACTGCGGCCTAGGGTGTCCTGGTGCCAAGTGCACATATGGACACCCTTATGCTTGAACATGGTGTTCGTTATGGACAATCCGTGACGGGCACAAAAGTCCAATAACAAAACACCACTTGGGTTCAGATCCGGGCGGCCATTCTTCCCAATCACGCCTCTCCAGGTTTCACTGTCGTTGCCAATATGAGCGTTGAAGTCCCCCAGTAGAACGAGGGAATCACCCGGGGGAGCACTCTCAAGTACTCCCTCGAGTGAATCCAAAAAGGGTGGGTACTCTGGGTGTTATCTTCGGTCGAAGATAACACCCAGATTCTTTACCGAGTCGCCTTGTGTAATTGTTTGGTTGTCAAATGTTAAGGTGGCATTATTAAATAAATGTCGGTGTCTAGCAGGACCGATATTTAGCATTTCCGTTTTCTTGGCGTTGAGTTGCAAAAAGTTAGCCATTGTTTAATTTCATTAAGACACGCCTCCAGCTGACTACAATCCGGCGTGTTGGTCAGCTTTAGGGGCATGTAGAGTTGGGTGTCATCAGCATAACAGTGAAAGCTAACACCGTATATGCCAGTGACGTGCGGTGAGGTTGATGGCTGGTGAGGCACTGACTTCATCACAGTCAGATTTACTAACATATGAACCCTAAAGACTTTCTTATTCACCATTTGAATGGCAGCAGTTAACGGGTTATGTTTAAAAGCTCATACCAGCATTCTTCCCTGCTTGGCACTCAGCATCAAGGGTTGGAATTGGGGGTTAAATCACCAAAAATGATTCCCAGGCGCGGCGCCGCTGCTGCCCACTGCTCCCCTCACCTCCCAGGTGGTGATCAAGGGGATGGGTCAAATGCAGAGGACAAATTTCATTACACCTAGTGTGTGTGTGACAATCATTGGTACTTTAACTTAACTTTAACTTTACACATACAAACTGTAGCACACAAAAAAGCACATTTAATAAAAAAAATGTTATTATGGTCTTACCTTTACCTAGAAATTAAGTCCATGCGCCGCAACTAAAGCCCTCACTTAAACTTTCCACGTGCAAGATTGAATCTATTTAAAAAAGTGTAACCGAGGGTTTATAAATGTCGCCTATACTGTATGAAACTACAAAATAACAAACACGGAGGCTTCAGTTTACACGAGGACCACTTTATTTACCTTCTTTCAAAAACCTCCGCAACGTGACATCACTTCCGCTCTTAGCGCCTTCAAAATAAGAGCTCAAGGCGTGGCGCAGTGGAAGAATGGCCGTGCGCGACCCGAGGGTCCCTGGTTCAATCCCCACCTAGTACCAACCTCGTCATGTCCGTTGTGTCCTGAGCAAGACACTTCACCCTTGCTCCTGATGGGTGCTGGTTAGCGCCTTGCATGGCAGCTCCCTCCATCAGTGTGTGAATGTGTGTGTGAATAGGTAAATGTGGAAGTAGTGTCAAAGCGCTTTGAGTACCTTGAAGGTAGAAAAGCGCTATACAAGTACAACCCATTTATTTATTTATATACTGTATAACAGCGCATAACAGGAACTTAACATCACAAAGAGGAAAGCCCATGAAAATTGGTTACAAAAGTTATTTAATAAGAAGTCAAAAAGTGCAAAAACAATAATGTTCGTGTTGGAGGAGTTGTGAATTAGGTACACCTGCAGTCTGCAGGTGTATCTAATGTTGTGTCCCTGCAGTCATTCACAACTCCTCCAACACCAACATTATTGTTTTTGCACTTTTTGGCTTCTTATGAAATAATTTTTTAAAATAGATTCAATCTTGCACGTGGAAAGTTTAAGTGTGGGCTTTAGTTGATATAACAATTCTACGGCGGGTGTTCTGCCCTCACTACATGTGTTGAGGTTATACAGCTTGGCAGACAGCTAACAACCAATCCAGGACGTTCTAATAAAGTTCCAAAGCAGATGAATCCATTTAGGCTCTTTATTGTTGTTGATCTTGCTTTGTCTTGCACTGGACTTTTATTTTATTTATTTATTTGTAAAACTGAAATACACACAATGACAATGTATAAGCTATATGATTCAAACAACATACTGAAATGTAATACACAATATGTAAACATTAGCTTTACACAAATATACAGCATTATCACCAAACAAATACTGCTGAGCGTTGAAACTACTTCTATGGTGGAAATATGCGACCGGCAGCCATTTTAAGTCCTCAAACATCCATTAAATTAGTGCACAAAAATAGTTTTTTCAATACACATCTTACTATCAAATTTAGCCACTTTCCACCTTCATATTGAGCCACATAAACAAGTCAAACAGTTTACTTACAGACTTATCTTTTCCAAGGCTTGTAAGAGCTAACACAACTTGTCTGACTCTCATTGTCTCATAAACTGGACTAAGATCGTAAACCGGAAGTGCCCAAACTAATGACGCGCAACATTTCCCATCGCCACAGGGTGTCAGTAATAGTCCACAATCAAACGGGCATAACAGCGGGGGTGCAGGAGGCGAGCCTCACACAGTGCGTCTTTTGCAGCCGTTTTATGATCGCTCAGCACAAGAAATACTTTACACACATACAGTTGTTGACCAAATACACTGTACATTATATACCTCAGCTAACTAAACTATGGAAATGTATAATATAATTCATATAGCAATACAGTCTCACTGCACAGCAGACCAGCAGTTAGCCGAGTCATTGCGCAATCCATGTTGCGGCACTGAGTGACGTGCCTCAACTGGCTGCTGTTCACCGCACTGTCTCTTCTCAGTATTTGAACGGCAAATGTGAAAATTCAGCGATTTTGAATAAAAATAATCTAAAACTGGTGAAGTTAAATGGAAAATAACTTTATAGTATAATCACTGGATACATATAACAATTAAAACATTTTTTTTTCTTTTTACATTTTTTTTCTTTCCATGATGGCAGGTGAGGCGGGGCCTCACCTGCCTCTAGTGACTGCACGTCACTGGTATATGCGTATGATGTCGCCCAGCGGCAGCATGTACATACTACAGAGTGCAAGGCCAAAAACCGAACCCTGGGGAACTCCGCATGTTACCTTAACATAGTCCGAGGTCACATTGTTATGGGAGACGCTCTGCATCCTGTCAGTAAGATAAGAGTTAAACCAAGACAAGGCTAAGTCTGACATAACAATACGTGTTTTGATATACTCTAATAAAATATTATGATCGACGGTATCGAAAGAAGCGCTAAGATCAAGAAGCAGCAACATAGATGACGCATCAGAATCCATCGTTAGCAATAAATCATTAGTAATTTTTGCGAGGGCTGTCTCCGTAGAGTGATTTGCCCTGAAACCGGATTGGAAGGGTTCACAGAGATTGTTAGACACTAAGTGTTCATTTAGCTGCTGTGCAACAATTTTCGAGGATTTTCCAAATAAAGGGAAGGTGGGACACCGGTTGGTAGTTTACCATGAGGTCAGGATCGAGGCTAGGTCTTTTGAGCAGAGGATGAATAACCGCTTTTTTGAATGCTAGGGGAACAGTGCCAGAGGAAAGTGATAAGTTTATAATATTTAGCACAGATGGACCTAATATTACAGACAGTTCCTTGATAAGTTTCCCAGGAAGTGGGTCAAGTAAACATGTTGTTTGTTTTATCCCACTTACACGCCGTAATAATTCCTCTAATGTTATTTCATCAAATAGAGAGAGACTATTTTGAAGGGCAGTATCCGTCGTATATACAGTCGTATCTGTGTTAATAGAACCCAGTTGTAGCTGGGATGCGTTATCTTTAATCTCCTTTCTGAGTTCAATTTTCTTATTAAAGAAATTCATAAAGTCATCTGCCGAGTGGGTGGAGCTACTGGGAGGAGTCCCTTGTTGGGTTAGCGATGCTACTGTTCTAAACAAAAAATTTTAATCGTTTTTGTTGAGGCGGATGAGATTTGAGTAATATTTCGCTTTAGCTAAGGTAAGCATGCGTTAAGTGTCAAAACTTGGTCCTGGGTGTTAGCTTTTCCGGGATGCAACGGAAAGTTGGCTCGGGCGAGACGGGAATGTGAGTACATTTTTTTATTGAAACACTAGAACTACAAAAAAAGGATCAAACAAAAGGTGCGCACAATGGCGGAGAACAAACTATGAAAAAACAAAAAGACTATAAACATGGAACAAAAACTTACTTGGCTTGGACAAAAATAGTTGCATGAAGAATGGACATGGGAAGAAGTGTCAGGCATGGACAGAGCATAAATGTGGTGAGGTCGTCAGAACGACAAACTGAAAAGAATGAACTTAAATACTATGGACATGATTAGTGAAAGCAGGTGCGTGACTCAAAACGTGAAACAGGTGCGTGACGTGACAGGTGAAAACTATTGGGTTGCTATGGTGACAATCAAGAGTGCACAATGAGTCCAAACGTGGAACAGGTGAAACTAATGGGGTAATCATGGAAACAAGACAAGGGAGTGAAAAGACAGAAACTAAAGAGTCCCATAACCAGTGTTGGGACTAACGCGTTACTAAGTAACGCGTTACTGTAACGCCGTTAGTTTCGGCGGTAACTAGTAATCTAACGCGTTATTTTTTATATTCAGTAACTCAGTTACCGTTACTACGTGATGCGCTACTGCGTTATTTTACGTTATTTTTTAATGTAGTATCGGCTAGAAACAGAAGAAGTGTCGTCCTTCTGTCTCACAAGGAAAAGAAAAGGCGTGCTTTCCTCGACCGAGGAGCAGAGCGCAGGGGAGACGTTCCTCCAGGGTCTATGTACTTCGGGGCTAACAACCTTCACTTTACCCGGCAGTGGGTCTTTACAGCTCCGGACTCGAGGGTGAATGACGAGGCCGGCGGTTTGTTGCAATTTTGTGACTTTATTGGTGTCTTGCACGCAGCCATCTACCAAGCTAGAGCACCTGCACGCACGCACTGTTGCGCTCCCTCACCTCTCTCGCCCACTCACTCACTGACGTCACTCACCTCATAAGCTGTCATATCTTAAAGGGCCACACACACACACACACACACACACACACACACACACACACACACACACACACACACACACACACACACACACACACACACACACACACACACATACGCTACTCTCATAACAACTAAAAAGACATCATGGCGAAGCCAGAAGTCGAGTTTCTTAACATGGAGACATTGTCACTTTATTTATTTTTTTTGAGCACAAAGAAAAGAACATTTTAGTTGAATGTAAGTTGTGTCTTGGATCAAAGATCCCATCTACTTAAAGTTAAAGTGCCAATGATTGTCACACACACACTAGGTGTGGTGAAATTATTCTCTGCATTTGACCCATCACCCTTGATCACCCCCTGGGAGGTGAGGGGAGCAGTGAGCAGCAGCAGTGACCGCACCCGGGAATACTGCCCAAAACAGCAATTCAAATCTGCTGAAACAGCTACATAAATGGTAAATGGGTTATACTTGTATAGCTTTTCTACCCTTTTCAGGAACTCAAAGCGCTTTGACACTATTTCCACATTCACCCATTTACACACACATTCACACACTGATGGCGGGAGCTGCCATGCAAGGCACTAACCAGGACCCATCAGGAGCAAGGTTGGAGTGTCTTGCTCAAGGACACAACAGACGTGACTAGGATGGTAGAAGGTGGGGATTGAACCAGTAACCCTCAGATTGCTGGCACGGCCACTCTCCCAACTTCGCCACGCCACATAAGCAACATGCTTCGACGAAGCTAGTAAAGAGAGACACAGACTCCGATGCCACTTCACCTCCACCTAAGGATTTTAACGGAGGCAATGCTAGCCAGGACAACATTGATAGAGCCATTGCAGCGTATGTGCTAGAAGACATGCAGGCTATTTCTACAGTGGAGTCACCCGTTTTCTGGCAGCTAATTAGCATGATACCGGCGTCAAACAACAAATGGCACGGAAAACATGTTCCAAGTACCTGGACATTGAGTACATAAACATGGAAAGCGAGCTAAAGAAAACACTCCAAACTCTGCCTCTGCTCATCATTGAAGGTACACACTGTCAATTATCTTATAAACTATTTCATTCTAGACTTCTAGAGTGTTTGATTATCACATCATTCTAAATGTATAGACTATAAAGTTCACAAACATGAAGAGGGATCCTAGTGGGCCAGGCCAATCTTACCTTATCTCTAAACTAAAACTGGGGAAATGTGTAGAGTCTTCTGGGCTTCACTACAGTGTTGATCTCCTGAATACATGATTTTATTTCACAATTCCTTGAGAGAAAGAAATGCCTGACTAGGCTTTGTGTATGTGATGTGTGCCTTCCTTGGGTGAAGCCAGCTTTACAGCTATGTTGTTATTATGCGGTTTGTTACTTATGTATGTTATGTTGCAGCTATTTCAAATAGTTTTGTCAATTTGTTGTGGCCTGAAATAAATTGGCCCTTTGAAACATATCTTTGTCTTTGTGTGTTGTATGTAGACCACATTGCTTTCTGAGTTCAGTGATGCAAATGCATGTCAAGTTGATCAACACATTGTATTATTCTCCAGTGCAATAACAGTACTGAAATGAAGGCTAAAAGGGCATTAATGGGAGCCTTAAAAAAAAAAAGGAGAAAAAAATAAGTAACTAAATAGTTACTTTTCACAGTAACGCATTACTTTTTGGTGTAAGTAACTGAGTTAGTAACTGAGTTACTTTTGAAATAAAGTAACTAGTAACTGTAACTAGTTACTGGTTTTCAGTAACTAACCCAACACTGCCCATAACTAAACAAAACATGACTTAAAACAAAACATGATTACACACACATGACAATAAGTTATTAAACTATCTGTTACTCCCTCCGAGGTCTTAATCAAGGCTCAAGTTGTTCGTTTTTCTCAAACAGACATTTATTTTCAGCCACGCCTTCTCCTCGTCACAACGATGCCAACACAATGCCAAAATAATGCCGTCAGAACTAATAAATAAGAGAAACAGAACTTACAATTAGTCTGACATCCAATAACATAAAACACATTGATTTTACATACATATCAAAAAGAATCATACCTCATTGGCCTCACAAACTCTGAGGGAATAAAGTTTATTTTCAAGCCGAGACTCCATTAACCTCTTCCATTTGCTGTCTCATGCTGCTTCCCTTTTTCCGTCACATATTAATTGTTCCCCCAACAATGTGACCAAACCGGAACAAAAAATATGTTCCTCTCCAATTTACATGAGTTTTGTAACAAAAATAAAGTTAACTTATACTTGCATGAAATTACCAAAGAAAATACATTTTTAATCACATTAAATGTAAATATGAACTTATATCTATACATTGTATTTATTTACTCTAACCAACTATGAAATGATATAACATATATACAATGTGCTTCTGTCAGCAGCTACACTCCCACCAAATCTAATGTGTTTTCCCTTTTCAGACTAGTGTGGGTCTATTCTGCTTCTAACAGTGTAACTGTCTTGTGGATAGGTCTGTCCAAGTGTGTCTGCTTGTTGAGTCGTGTGCCATGGTCATCTAATGTAGTCACTGATTAGAAACTGCACTTTGCGCACACATCCATCTTCATTTGGATACACTGCAGTGACCTTAGCGAGTTTCCAATCGTTTCTGGGTGCTGTGTCATCTTGTATGAGCACTTTATCATTGACTTTGGCATTCCTTCTTGTCTTCTGCCATTTCTGTCTTTGCTGTAGGTTCAACAAGTATTCCTTTCTCCATCTTCGCCAGAACTCATTGGCGAGATATTGCACTCTACGCCATATCTTGCGTAGGTATAGGTCTTCCTTCACAAATCTGGTGAGCCTTGCAATAGCTTTGACAAATCTCGACCAGCTGAAGAACTTCTCAAAACGTTCTTCCAGAGAAACCACCTTGAGTGTGCGGTGTACGGCAGCTTTGCGTACTTCTGAGTTTCTTGCGTCAAGTTCTCCCACCTTGCACTCTCCACTGGGTAGCTCTTCTTGCCATAGAAGACTTGGCCCACTGAACCAGTTTGAGGCGATTAGTTCTTTGGCCTTGAGTCCACGCAATGCATGGTCTGCAGGATTGTCCTCCGATGCAACATACTTCCACTGTGTGGGGATGGTATTCTCTCTGATGCGTTGGATGCGGTTCGCTACGAACACATGAAAGCGTCTTGCCTCATTGTTGACATATCCCAAGACGACTTGTGAATCTGTCCAGAAGAATTCTTCAACATTCAGCTCCAATTCTGCATTGAGCATGTCACTTGTACGCACTGCAACGACTGCTGCAGACTGCTCCAACCTTGGTACTGTAGTGACTTTGGTAGGTGCTACTCTGGACTTTGCGAATACAATAGAGCAATGGATTGCTCCTGGGCCATACCGAAATTTGCACAAGACCCCCACCAGCTTGTTGGTCAATTCTGGTCCGTTCATACTTCACCGAACAATCGAAGACCACTCTTATTTTTCCGGGTTTTTGGGGATGGTACACCCCATGATGTGGAATGTACCAGGCAGAACCCCTGTCCAGTTCTTCAGGAGGCACCTTTTCTGCATCTCCGCACACTATTGTTTCATTCATGAACTTTGTGTAGTCTTTGTGATACGGTTTGTCTCTTTCAAATCTTTTCTTCAAACACTTGAGTCGTTGTTCTGCACATTTCTTGTTGTTCTGTAAGTTTGGTCTGTCTTGTTTGAAAGGCAAAGGTAGTTCACAATGACCATCTTCTTGCATTTTCACTCCCCTTTCCATTATTGAAATGAACCGCAAGTCTTCTTGGGAGAAATGAGAGTCTTCCACTTTTCTTTCGTTGAAATCAGACTCAAGCACTTTAATCACATCCAATGGTGTAATCACTTCTTTGACTTGGGTGCGACAAATGTAGTGCACTTCCTTCAACAACTGATCAGATGGTGAATTGGGTGTCACTTCCTTGACAACAATCCTGTGGCTGCATCCAATTGCATCTCCATAGTCAACACATGGATCAAGTCCTCCAACTATGGTCCAGCCAAGATCTGTTTTCTGCGCAAAGGGCTCATTGTCTCTTCCTGACACGACTTCTCTGGGTACCAGAGCTTGTGAACAGTTGTAACCTATTAGCAGACCAACATCGCATTCAATTAGAGGGTCGATCTCATCAGCGAGGTGCTCTAAGTGAGACCATGCTCTTGCTGCGTTCGGAGTGGGAATGTGACTTAGATTGGCAGGGATAAACTCTCTTGTATATGTCATGGAAAGTGGGATTCTCTTTGACGAGTAGAAGCCTCTGACTTGTAGATCTGTCAGCTTTTGACTAGGACCGACTGTGTCTTTGGATGACAGTGTGGAGAGCTTTAACTGCACATCTTTCTTGTCTGTGTCCAAAACATCTGCTTTTTCTTGCAGAACAAATGTTGTGTCACTCTGACTGTCTAAAAGAGCGTAAAGCAATAGTTCTTTTTCTGGATTATTTGTTGTGGACAACCACACTGGAACAATTGTGGATGTGAGGTCAGTATTGTTACTTTGGATAACACGGTTTGAGATAGCCTCATTTGGTGTTTCTTGACTTGGTTCCTTAGTTTGTTTGGTTTCCTTTGACTCACTTGTCCCCTTTGTTTCTCTTTGGATGTCCTTATTCTTTCTTGACTCTTTGTCTCGTTCTTCATGTAAGCATGTTGGGTGTTTCCCCTTACATGTGTTGCAGATACTTCTCTTTTCGCATTTCTTTGAGATGTGTCCAGATTTAAGACAACCAAAACACAATCCCTTGTCCTTTACAAATTGCACTTTTGCAGCGTTCTTCTTCTCCATGAACTTTCGACATGTCAGAATGTTGTGATTTGACCTTTCACAGAATTCACACTTCAGTGTATCGGTTTTCTCCTCCGTACTGCATGTCAATGTTCTTGCTCCAACATTCCGAGTCATTGGAGTTTTCGCTTTCTCTTTCTCCGAATCATTTGCCTTGAGAGCACTTAGAGATGTCACTGGGTTGCACGCGATCCTGGCTTCCTTTTCTACAAAGTTGACAAAATGGCTGAATGTAGGAAATGAACCACACTGATCTTCAATCTCAACTACTTTACGATTCCATCTTGCCGTAAGCCAATCAGGAAGCTTGCTGAGCATTCTCTGGTTCTCATAGCAGTCATTTAAAATTTGAAGACTCTTTATCTGTAGCATTGCCACTTCGCAACCTTTGAGAAAGTCTGAGAACTCTCTTAGTTCCACATTATCCTTGGTTCCAATTCTTGGCCATGCTGAAGCTTATCTCTGAAAGCTTTGGCGATTACAAATGGACTACCATATCTTTCTTCCAGAGTGTTCCAAGCTGTACGGTATGCCATTTCTGTTCCGAGCAGAAAGTAGCTTTCAACTGCCTTTCTCGCAGGACCGCCAACATACTTTCGGAGGTAGTAGATCTTTTCAGCCACTGGGATGTTCTTTCTTTCAATCAGTAATTGAAAATACATTTTCCAGTCCTAGTACTTGATGGGATCTCCATTGAAAACTGCGGGCTCTGGAACCGGTAGACGGCTAATGTTGATGGACTCTGCCAAGGCTGTAGCCAGTGCTGTTATGCCATCTTCTGGTGTTTTATTGCTAGCAGGTTGCCCTCTTGTGGTGTCTTTTGGTATGAATGGTTGTGCATATGGATTGCAACCCGAAGATTCAATTTTCACTTCAGAATGTCTTACTGGCTTGGATGGTAGCTTTCTTGGTGTGCTCCTTCCATGCAGAAGATCTGACAATTCCTCATCTGAGTTGCCTTCTTGTTCATACACTTCCAGTCGCGCTTTTGCAGCATTCATTTGCTTTACCGTTTCCAAGCGTTCAAGCTCCCTCTTCTTTCGTTCCATTTCTTTCTCAAGCATTTCGAGTTCACTTTTGCCACGTTCCATTTCTTCTAAGACCAACAGAGTGGCTTCAGCTGCAGCTACTTCTGCTGCTGCGTCTTGCCTTTTTGCAGACAGCTGACTTGAACGTCGACTACTTGAGTTTTTGGATCTTTGCAACGATGCTAAAATAAACGCTGAGCAAGTTTCACTCCAGTTAAATGACCTCTTGTCTTGATCTCGCTCATCTTCTTCTGCTGCAAGATTCTCTTGTGCTTGTTGGAAAACCTTCTGAGAAACTGCATCACATGTGTCAATTCTGCGGCGAGTGTTTCCATCAGGAGTTTCATGACTACGTAGTTCTTCATATGCTTGCATGACTTCACCAGAAGTTTCTTGTATCAGAGCAATGTGATCGTGCAAGCTTGCTATATCAGATGTGTCAAGTGCTCTTTTTGCTTGTTTGGCAGTAGATTTCCATTTTTCATAACTGGCGTTGAATCGAGCTTGAAGCTTGCTCACCATTTCCTCATGAAACGCTTGGCCTTTCTCAGCGAGCTTTCTGGGTCTTGTACTTTTCCTTAAGCCCTCTTCTTTCACTGCTTGACTTGTGCTCGGCTCATGGGGATTTGGGATCGTAACTTCTCCAGGATCTTCTTGCAGCAACAGCACAGCGTGTCGAGTGTCAATGCATTCTTGGTCAGACATGTTGCTAGCCTATTGATTTTGTGTTTTAGCTTAATTTGGTTTGAATATTAGCCAACTTGAAAGTTTGGATGAAAATGTATTAACTGTAGTTGAATAAAAATGTAAATGTAGGCTAACTGTCAACTTAGATATGTTTGGGTTTGCTTTTTCTTTCAAAAATAAAGTTTGTGTATTATGACAGTATTTTTAGTTAAAGTTTATCTTCTTCCACTTGTTATAAAACAAACATACATTTCAATATCAAAAATGTATTATAAATGTGCCTTTTAAATACCTTGATGTGCTATTTTAAATTGCCAAAACCAAAACAAGCAATTAATTTAAGATAAGCTTTGCAATGATAATCACTTTGTATCATACAAGCACTTTCTTAACTTAAATAATTACTTCGCACCACAGCAGGATATCCCTTTTAGCATTTAGAAAGTCCCTTTTCAAGTTAGCAGGTTAAACCAACATTCACATTTAACTTGTTTTAAACGTGTTACTTGGTGTTGAGTTAACCACGCTGCACCGTTGGACCCTGATTGCTTCTGGAATGTCCGTGCATGCGGCTTCTTTCCTTTGAAGATTGAGAGCGATGTCACTCATCAAACAGCTGCTCGTTAACGGCTCCGCTCCAGCGACAGGCTCCCTCTCGTCTCTCTTTCTCTTCAGCGCGATGTAGGCTGAGTTCTGACTGTTACTCCCTCCGAGGTCTTAATCAAGGCTCAAGTTGTTCGTTTTTCTCAAACAGACATTTATTTTCAGCCACGCCTCCTCGTCACAACGATGCCAACACAATGCCAAAAATAATGCCGTCAGAACTAATAAATAAGAGAAACAGAACTTACAATTAGTCTGACATCCAATAACATAAAACACAATGATTTTACATACATATCAAAAAGAATCATACCTCATTGGCCTCACAAACTCTGAGGAATAAAGTTTATTTTCAAGCCGAGACTCCATTAACCTCTTCCATTTGCTGTCTCATGCTGCTTCCCTTTTTCCGTCACATATTAATTGTCCCCCCAACAATGTGACCAAACCGGAACAAAAAATATGTTCCTCTCCAATTTACATGAGTTTTGTAACAAAAATAAAGTTAACTTATACTTGCATGAAATTACCAAAGAAAATACATTTTTAATCACATTAAATGTAAATATGAACTTATATCTATACATTGTATTTATTTACTCTAACCAACTATGAAATGATATAACATATATACAATGTGCTTCTGTCAGCAGCTACACTATCAATCCATGCTTGATGGAAAACCTCAAGTTTAGTCGTGCGCCATTTGCGTTCCAGCTTTCTACATTTAAATTTATGAGCTCTAGTTTCTTCTGTAAACCATGGGGTGCGCCTTTTAGGGGCCCTTTTTAGCTTTAGCGGTGCTATACTATCAATGGTTTTGCGCAGGGCGTCATCAGGGTTGTTAGTGAGGTTATCAATAGAGCCCACATAATTTGGGAATGGTGCCATTACCGAAGGCAGTAGGTCAGCAAGAGTCATCGTTGTGGCAGCATTAATGTTGCGGCTGCTATAGCAGTTATTATTATTATTAGCTTGTTGACAATGAGTCAGAACTTCACATTTTATAAGGTAATGATCAGACATTACTTTAGTACACGGGAGTATCATAACTTTGGAGTTGGTGACGATCCTATCAAGCACTAGATCTATCGTATTACCGTTGCGATGCGTGGGTTCATTTATTATTTGTTTAAGACCACAGCTATCAATTATAGTCTGGAGCGCCACGCACGGAGGGTCCGATAGGGTATTCATATGGATATTAAAGTCCCCCATTATGATTATATTGTCGGCATGCGTCACTAGATCAGGAACAAACTCTAGATAACAGCCAGGTCGAGAGGCAGCAGTGTGCCAGACCTCATAGTAAGCACCTCAAACGATTTATATTTATTATTTAGGTTTGCCCCTCCTTTTAAGGGGATGGGCAATATGCGCATTCGTATAGTTAGGAGGAGATGCCTCATTCAGCGCAAAAAAATCGTCTGGTTTGAGCCAGGTTTCGCTGAGACCAATGACGTTATGATTGTTGTCTCTAATGACCTCATTAACTAATAACGTTTTGGGAGACAATGATCTTATGTTTAAAAAGCCTATATTATAGGTAGTGGGCTGTTTTGAGGAGTTTTTGTTGAAATTATCCGTAGTAGCAATATTAATAATGTTGCGTTTATTATGCGTAGTGCTCTTTAAATAATTTCGACCATATCTAGGAATTGATATTTGCTTGGTGCTACGATACACTGAACGCATCATAATTTGCCATCTCAGTAGAATGCATGTCCACCTCTGACACAGTCACTACAGAAAAAACATTATGTGAGTTGTGTATTATTCTAAGAGAATTGCTATGTGTGCAGGGATTATCCAGCCTGGCGCTGGCTAGTTCTAGTTTAACTGACTCCTCACCCGGACTAGCAGACTCTGTAATTGCCTGTGACCGGGCTTGCTCTAGTGTAGTTAGTCAAGTGTGACTCAAACAGAAATATATGTTTCAAGACAGGATGATGGAGCCTTCCTGGTTAGGCCGTCTCTCATCAACAAGCCTGGTTTGCCCCAGAAAGAGGGCCAATTATCAATAAACGTTAGTCCCTGTTGTCTACAGAAGCTAGCCAGCCACTTGTTAAGCGAGATTAATCTGCTATATCTCTCATCATTGCCTCTCGCAGGCAAGGGGCCAGAGACAACTACTCGATGCCTGGACATCTTTCTAGCGAGATCACAAGTCCTGGCTATGTTTCTCTTTGTAATCTTTGACTGTCTCATCCTAGTGTCATTGGAGCCAACGTGTACAACTATGTTCGCATAACTAGTGGTGTAATTAGCCTGTCGTACGTGTTTACTAGGTCTGTTGCGAGTTAGCTCCCTAAAATTAGCTTCAATGTCAGGTGCTCTAGCCCCGGGAATACACTTAATTGTGGCTGGTTTGCTAAGCTTTATGTTTCGGGTGATGGAGTCCCTATGACTAAGGTGTGGTGCACGGTAGACTGGGGTGTAGGACTAGCTATAGGGCTAAATCTATTATGCATCTCAGAGGGGAGGAGTATATTTACAGCTAGAATTCACCAAGTCAAGTATTTCATATATATATATATATATATATATAAAAGAAATACTTGACTTTCAGTGAATTCTAGCTATATATATATTTATTTTATTATATATATATATAAATAAAACAAATACTTGAATTTCAGTGTTCATTTATTTACACATATACACACACATAACACTCATCTACCCATTGTTGAGTTAAGGGTTGAATTGTCCATCCTTGTTCTATTCTCTGTCACTATTTTTCTAACCATGCTGAACACCCTTTTGCAGGTACCCAGAAAGGTTTCGAGTACCACCAAAAAAACTGAATCTCTGAAGACAGTATAAAAATCTGTGTTAAAGGCGTACAAATACTGTTTGTATAATAAGCATGTTATTGTTTACAAATGAGGGTTAAGAGTTCAGTACTAAAAAAAAAAGAAAGAATGTGGCTTAAGTACAGTTTTGTAGGAATGTAATAGAGTGATCTATGTTTGTCTGTTGCCATCTCCTGGTGAATGTTGGCTATAGCGTACTGGGGTTACTTTTTGGTTGGCCAACGATTTACGTGGTGTTGCGCACCTGACGTCAAGTGTATGAGTCAGTTCTGAAGTCTACAGTAAAGAGACGTACTTCATCACCTCACCTGGTTATTGCCGCCAACTCAATATATTACAACAACATTGCTGTTTACGGCAGACGAACTGCTTTACGGTAGAATAAAACATGACTGCTGTTGTTGTGTGTTGTTGCCGCGCTGGGAGGACGTTAATGAAACTGCCTCACAATAAACCCACATAAGAAGCCAAGAACTCGCCCTCGATCATTCTCCGGTTATAACGTGTTTGGGCAGACACCTGTTTATATTGTGGGAAAGCAGACGTGAATACAGGCTGTTGACATGTCACTCAGGTCCGCATGGAGCTGGAGGGGGCGTGGCTTCCAGCTCCGCCTGAATTTCGGGAGATTTTCGGGAGAGAATTTGTCCCGGGAGGTTTTCGGGAGTGGCGCTGAATTTCGGGAGTCTCCCGGAAAATCCGGGAGGGTTGGCAAATATGGCTTTGATCACTTCCTTGTGTCCCTATGTTTACATCATCGAGTGGTCTGCTGTTTCCTCGCATCCCTTCTCCCTGTAAGTTTAATGTAGATCATAAATCCTGCCTCTCACCTGGAAAATAGATAGCTGAAATTATAATTGTGCTATGGCGCTATCTTTTGGACAAAATTGCTCACAGCAGGTATTGCGTGTTGAAATTGTACTTCTTGTTTTGATGCTGTAAACCAGGAATAAGTGTCCATAGCGAAAATATTCTTCATTTATCACTCCAAGCAATGTTTGTAAGTTTCACAGTTGAACTTAAACAATTCTTACTTTTTGAACCGTCCCACATGTGATGTCTGTAGAAGTGTTTTCATGCTTATTCATACGTGCTATCGTAATGTAATGACGCAAGTGTTGTTAGCATTAGCTAGTATGCCTACACATTTACAGGTGTTTGTTTTAGTGTTATTAACTTACAATGGCATCTTATTTGCATTTTTTCAGTTTTACAAATTCCTCAATAAATTCACTAAAACGCCACCGTGGACTGATTGAGTCTGTTTAGCTGATGGAGAGCTAGCTTCCGCAGCTACAGGGTCCATGACGATGACTTCTGTTGTGTTTGATCAGCCGTTTACTGCCGTGTTACAAACACTGTTTGGAAACAATTAAGGTATGTAAATAAACATTTACAAAATATTTCTGTGTAAATAAGTCAATTCATAACGTATATATCTGGGGCTCACAATCCGGTGCGGGGGTGGCTTATAACCACCCCCGCTCCATTGCCCCGTAAAATGGTCATTTTGGTTTCAGTTCACCATGGCCCAGCTCCAAAAGTACCTGTTGGATGAACTGGAAATTTTAACTTCATGGGCGTTGAGGAGTTGAGATGCAGTCCAAAGAGAATGCACACAGCTTTTGGCAGGTCTTGAATGTTGTCCATCACAACTTCTCCCTAAATGATGATTCTCAGTGTGGCTGGGCTGAGATGCAGTGAGGATGAGGGCACAGCACCTTCATGTTAAACCAGGAGGATCCCAATGTCAAGGTTAGACTCGCCAAGTTGGTGCTTTTCGAAACACTCGTAGCAATATGTGTTTTAAAAAAACACAAGTAATATCAAGATAATACTTAAATGGGAAACACAAACGTTAAAAATGTATTAAACAAACCTTTAATGAAGTGGTCACTGCAAACTCCTGCATTATTCGACTCTGCTCCCTTGGGCTGGAGTGCGTGCTACTTTTTTCATCATCATTTTGACAAATCTTGCACTCTTTTGTTTATCTATATTACCTCTCGAGAAATTCTGAATAAACTTTTATATTTTTTGCGGTTAAAATAGTTCGTACAGCCGAAAACAACGCAAGAATAGGGCATTTTTCTTCGAGAAAGGCTAAATGCCGCCAATTACCCATTGAGAACAGACGCTGGCTTGACCACCACGCATACTGGATGAGCGGTACCAGAGCCGGCCCAAGGCATAAGCGTACTAAGCGCTTGCTTAGGGCCCCGCTGCCACCAGGGGGCCCCCAAAAGCAATTAACAAAAAATTCTTATTTTTTATTTTTTGCATGTAGAGTCTGACTGATGATTTCTAAATGATCAAAGATATATTATTGTACAAAAACACAATTTGAGGTCAACAGAGTGCTGCTGCTGATCTAGGCCTAGTGATTCTTCCTGCCTCTCTTTAAATGTAAAGCTGCCTCTGCTGCACCTGTGACGTTTGCCGCCTGCCGTGCAATGCCAGGGCGCACTGGGCATCAAAAGCGCAGATAGAGGCAAAACAATGTCACAAAAAAGGACATATCCTTCAGGTGCAGAAAAAAGGAAGAAGACGAAAGTGGAAGAGGAGAAAAAATGCCATGATAAAGGTATGTTTGCATGACTTGGTAGTAAAAAGTTTATCAAAGAGATTTGTAGCTGTAATTAGCTTTAGCTAGGTGACGTTAGCTAGCTAGCGTGGTGCTAGCAATATGTTTTTAGCATCAGGTTACTAGTGAGATATGTTGTTTGCACAAATTGTTTGCAGCAGAGCACGGTAATTTATGTGAGTAAAATAAACATTATTTTTTACATCAACTCGTAAGTTATGTGAAACTTCCTCAGGAGCATTGTTAAAATACTTTGGAGGCACAGAATCAGCCCAGAGCCAGTCCACATCCTCAGGCTCAACTGTGAGTGATGAATCAGGTGAGGAAAAGACTGTCACCATACAGTATACATTTAATTTCTTAGTATAAACATTACACCTGAAGGGAAATTAATATAGTCAAAGTATCTCATTAATATGTGTGCCTATATGTATGTATTTCATTTTAGGTCCATCTACATCCTCTACAGTGCTCTCTCACACACCTCCATCCTCTGTGCCCAACTGTCTCCTCCATGTCTGAAACCACAGCTGGTTTATCTAGTAAGTTAACTGCAAAACACCCTTTATAATTGCTCATTGTACTGCAGAACATTCTGAGATTAATAATTATGCCCAACAGTGCAATTTAATGACCTTATAGGTCCTTCTTTTTTAGTCATTGTCTTTCTTTGGTCACTTCCTCAGCAACTTCCACCACAACGTCCCCTTCACACCATGGAGCATCATCAGCTCCGCCAGTTGACCCAGCTGAGTGGCCTTCTTTCCTCTCAGATTCAGACAGGACTGAGCAGGTGATCAGAGGACCACTGTCTATTAAGGAGAACTTTTCATTCCCCAAACGGCATGATGGCCGAAGTTTTCATTATCATTATACCTACAGACAGCTTTTCAATGGGGAAAAAGTCAAGCGTAGCTGGCTGACTTATTCAAGAAGTAAAGATGCAGTCTATTGCCTTTGCTGCAAATTATTTTCCAAAAAGTCCTTAAAAGTGGCAGCCGAGGGACAGCGGGATTGGGTCAACATAGGTGCACTGCTGAAACAGCATGAAAACACTGAAGATCATTGTAGCAACATGGTGAAATGGAAGGAATTTGCCTTGCGTCTTTCAAAGGGGAAAACTATTGATGAATTTAACTTCAGTAGACTGCGCTCTCTTTGTACAAAGTAAACATTAAATATGAACAATTAACTAAAAATATAAACTAGTAATTAAAGACTAATATGTACAAGACTGATGAGACAAGATGACACTTTTACTGTAAATACAAAGCTTTATCACTTGGACTGTTCAACCCCAGGCCACTCTTGTAGCTGAATGTTTTCTACATTTTAAGATTAGGAACCATATGTGGCACTCTGGACATCATTCGTTCATTCATTGGTATTATTTATGTTCTTAACTGGGCCACCCCCATATCTTTATAAATGGCATGTCATTTGTAAAGACATGCCAGGCTGACAATAGGATAATGTAAACAACACTGCCAGAGCCGCAATGAGTTTATAGTAGGTGTGTGAATGATCAACAATCAATATTATTGGCAGAAATAGAGGGCCCCAAAATCAAATTTGGCTTAGGGCCCCATGGAGGCTTGGGCCGGCACTGAGCGGTACGTTAGCAGGACGTGATGTCATTTAAAACACAACAAATTGCCACAGAAAAATGGAGGTAATAGGTTTAAGAAAGATGTACCCGGACTGATGATAGGTATAGCAGAGACAGACCTGCGAAGGTGATTTACTCTAATGTACAGATCATTGGCACCCAGAGAGTTTCTTTTTCAAGGGCAGTTTCAGTTTCACAAATTCCTCAATAAATTCACTACAACGTCTTCGTGGACTGATTGAGTCTGTTTAGCTGATGGAGAACTAGCTTCCACAGTCTATTATGATGACTTCTGTTGTGTTTAATCAGCCCTTTACTGCCGTGCTACTAACACGGTTTGGAAACAATTAAGGTATGTAAATAAAAAAGATCTCCAGGTTGCCACGCCTGTGATGTCCTGACAAGGACAAAAGCTGTGAAAACGTCCTCAGAACCAGCTCTCAAACAGCCACAGTGGGATGAGGAGCCTACAGAGGTTTTTGTGCTGGTGCAGCAAAGATGTCAGTCATTGTGGGCTGGATGGCGCAGTAGAAGACAGCAGAGTCGCTCAGCTGCACGTCTTGGATCTTCAGAGGAGCTCGCTTGGCGGTGTCATTGATGCTGCAGCTGAACCTCTTTTCAAAGCTGTTTTCAATCTTGTCCTGACCGAATATTAAGAGGCTCAGGATTAACTTTGGTGCCGTCTGCCCATCCTGTTTGTACCAGAAGATGTAGTCGTTGCCTCCAGAGTTTTCATAGCTGCAGTCCAGCGTCCCCAAGTCGCCTTTCATGGCGTACACATTCTCTGCTGGCTGGTGCACCGTCTGGCTGCCACATCCTGTCAGAGGACAACAAATGTGGTCAAACATCATATAACCTGACATGCTCACCTCAAATGACCTTACCGAGGCTCCAGGCAGCCATCAGCACACACACCAATGCACGCTTCATGTTTGCACTCCTGGGCTCCGTGCACGTTGACTTGGTGGCTGAGAAGGCGGGGCCTAATCCCAAAGAGGGAGGCACTTCACAACACATCACATACATAGGCGTAGTACCGGGGGTGGAAGTGCCCCTTCAATATTTAATTATTGTAGAAAGACGCATTTGTCCCACACAAAAAATATACCGCAGGTACACATGGTTTTATTTTGAAAGCGCAACACATCATCATGTGACTGACAGGCTCCTTACCTCACAGCAGAGGGAGAGAAACGAAAGAGAGCAGGCTGTGAGGGCGACACTAAGCAGACGGTCTGGAACAATCTGTTGGGAACATTTCCATGAATATTGAATGTTTATAATGTCTTGCTGTTTGTCTATTTTCATATTTAGAAACCATGTCCTTTGAGTTTAGTCATCTTTATCCTGGCATGGTCACTCATACATAATTTAATTGCTAACTTCGTCGAACAGTGTTCCTAATCAGAATAATTTTATTGTCATCTTACAAATGTGCAATGAAATTTTGCAAACTCCACTTGCTTTTTTGTGGAAAAAGATTAAAAGGATTAACTTACGTCAACACTAGCTAAAATGTTTTGTCATTCCCTTCCAGCTAGCAAAATGTCACCACCAAAAAGAATGAAAAAGCAGCTCGAGCTCTATTTAAAAAAGAGTATCGTGGGTGTGAGTAACGGTTACACTACAACACAAAGTATGTATATTTCTGGGGGTACGCTCTGGGCCTGCCTGTCAGGCGGGGGTCGACGCCTCAGGCTACTGCATCCGAACTGCGTGTCTGGAGCTCCTGGGTCCCACCATCCATCCCTTCCGGGTGTCCGTCTTGGTTGGGGCCTGCTGGGTCTAGTCCCTGCGTCTGTTGTGGTAGCTTGGTGCTGCAAGGTATTCCGAGGTGCTGCGAGTCGGCCAGTTGCTGGGGTAGTGACCTTGTGTGTCAGCATGTCTGTGATCTTCTATTAATTCTTTTTAAAAAAAAATTTATTTATTTATTTTTTAAATATATTTTAATAATATTATTTTTTAATTTTCCCCTCCCTCAGGAGGGGGGGGCTCGGCGGGCGGTTGCTGGTTGTTCCATCTCCATCGTTGGGGTCCCTGCAAGTGGGGTGGGTGGTTCCCGTGGCCCTGTGCCGGGTGGTCCTGCGGCGGCCGATTTGGGTGGGGTGGCCAGGGGCTGGCCTCGCCGCGCTCTCCGGGGGTGGGGGGTGGGCTCGTGGGGGCCCCGTTGCCGGTGGGGCAGGGGCGGTCTTCCCGTCCGGTTGCGGGGTGTCTCTGGGTCCCTCGGGCGGGGCGTCTCGCCTTTCTGCCCGTGTGGGGTGTGGTCTCTCGCTGGCTTGGGGTCTGGCTGTCCCCTGCTTTTCTCGTGCCCTTTCCTCTGCCGGGTGCGTCTGTCTGCGGCCTGCTGCTAGCCCTTGTGGGCGGTGCGGTGGGCCGGGCTCTGGGGTTCCTGTCGCTGGCCGGCTTGGCTGCGTGGGGGCGGTGGTCCCTGGTTCCCTGGGCACCACGCCTACTTTTTGTGGGTTGGGGTCTCAGGGGGGGCTGGGGCCGTGCTCTGGCTCCCACGCACTCTGGGAGTCGAATATATTGTACATACAAATTCACATATGCTCACATACATACATACATAGGTACCTACGCTCCCACATACATACACATATACAGTGCATATTTACATACTTAAAGTTCGTACACCCACACGCACATTCAATATACAAACATACACATACACATACTGTACATAAACACTCACTGTACAAACACATATACACATTCTGTACATATACATTCACTGTACAAACATACTGTATACACATTCTGTACATATACATTCACTGTACAAACATACTGTATACACATTCTGTACATATACAAGTACATATGCATACTTACACTCATGCACATAATCACGTTTCATCAAACATATATTAACGTTGTTGCCCTAGGGTAAACTGGGTATAACACATGGCACACGGACAAAGCTTAACCTATTGTTACTATAACAATCTACAAGGCTAATGTAGGTTGCTTCTCTTTCTCCCCCTCCATTTTTCTGCATTCTTTCGTATCTCAAGTTATCATTACGTATATGTATTGTTGCATTTGAACAACTGTATTGTTGATAATAAAGGTAAAGTATTGGTATTGTTCATTATCAATAGTGCTATTTCTATTGGTATTTGAATTGCTCCATTTGTAGTGTAATAATGCTCATTGTCATTTCTGTATTATATTTTATTTTCGCTAACTGCTTATGTGCTATTACTTTTACCATCATATTTGTACATGTCGTATTTGCTGATGTTGCTCTATTGTTGTTGTTGTTGTTGTTGTTTGCTGTTGTTGTTTTAGTCTCTCTGTCTAATCCCCCTCTTGTCCCCACAATTTTCCCCTCTGTCTTACAAATAAGGCAACAAGAGAAGTATCCTAAACTTCTCTTTTGTAAAGTAAATCTGAACAACCGATATGGGCATCTACATCAACTATATGATTTGCCTGAGAAGCTGGACAGGACAAAAAAAAACAAAAAAAAAACAAAACAAAAAAAACACTACAACACAAAGACAGCACCTAATTTAACTCGACCATTAATCAACATGTTTGACATTGTTAGATAATATGTGCGATTAGCTCTTAAAGGGAAACTGCTTTTTTAAAATTATTTTATTTTGTGCATTATGAAAGACCTGACAGATGTTATTTTTTAAAATGCAGTCCAAATATAAAATAAATGTAAACAAAAGTCAGCTTACAGCGGAGCCAATAGGAGCTCCATTATTCCGCCCATAAAATTGGATAAATAACCATTTGAAAAGCGCGAACAATACTCAAGTTACTATTTGTGGCTTGAATATTAACCAAGTATTAGTGATATTGTTATTATGAGTGCTAAAGCAGACAAACTATTTATAGCGGCGCTGTGATCACTTACTTGTGTCCCTACGTTTACATCATCGAGTGGTCTGCTGTTTCCTCGCTTCCCTGCTCCCTGTAAGTTGTTGGACAAGTTTGCTCACTGCAGGTATTGCAGGTTGAAAATGTACTTCCTTGTTTTGAATGCGTGAACCAGGAATAAGCGCCCATAGCGTTTTTGCTCGAAAAGATTCTTCATTTATCACTCCAAGCAACGTTTGTAAGTTTCACAGTTTAACTGAAACAGTTCTTACTTATTGAACCGTCCCACGTATGATGTCTGTAGAAGTGTTTTCATGCTTATTTATATGTGCTATCGTAATGTAATGATTGGCCAAATTGTGCGGCAAAACTGGGGAGATGGACAAAGTTAAGGGGCACGCATACTGGTTGATTTTGCGTGAATTGGCAACATCGCAAAATCTTTGAGGGACTGATGTACAAATTAACGGTTAAGCCCAACAAACTTTTGGAGTCTGGTGAGAAGCAAAAAACAGCTCTAGTGTGCTACGCCTGTGATGTCCTGACAAGGACAAAAGCTGTGAAAACGTCCTCAGAACCAGCTCTCAAACAGCCACAGTGGGATGAGGAGCCTACAGAGGTTTTTGTGCGGGTGCAGCAGAGATGTCAGTCATTGTGGGCTGGATGGCGCAGTAGAAGACAGCAGAGTCGCTCAGCTGCACGTCTTCAATCTTCAGAGGAGCTCGCTTGGCGGTGTCATTGATGCTGCAGCTCAACCTCTTTTCAAAGATGCTCTCAGTGTTGCCCTGACTCTTCATGGTGAGGCTCAGGATGAACTTTGGTGCCGCCTGCCCGTCCTGTTTGTACCAGAAGATGTAGTCGTTGCTTCCAGAGTTCTCATAGCTGCAGTCCAGCGTAATTGAGTCGCCTTTCATGGCGTACACATTCTCAGCTGGTTGGTGCACCGTCTGGCTGCCACATCCTGTCAGAGGACAACAAATGTGGTCAAACATCATATAACCTGACATGCTCACCTCAAATTACCTTACCAAGGCTCCAGGCAGCCATCAGCACACACACCAATGCACGCTTCATGTTTGTACTCCTGGGCTTTGTGCACGCTGACTTGGTGGCTGAGGAGGCGGGGTCTAATCCCAAAGAGGGAGGCACTTCACCAACACATCACATACATAGGTGTAGTACTGGGGGAAACGTGCCTCTTCAATACTTCATTATTGGAGAAAGACACATTTGTCCCCAAAAAATATACCGCAGAGGTATGCATGATTTTGTTTTGAAAGTGCAACACATCTCCCCCTGCCTCACAGCAGGGGGAGAGAACCAAAAGAGAGCAGGCTGTGAGGGTGACACTAAGCAGACGGTCTGGAACGAACTGTTGGGAACATTGCCATGAATATTACATGTTTATAATGTCTTGCCGTTTGTTTATTTTCATATGTAGAAACCATGTCCTTTGAGTTTAGTTATCTTAATCCTGGCATGGTCACTCGTTTCACAAATTCCTCAATAAATTCAATAAAACGTCACTGTGGACTTATTGAGTCTTTTTAGCTGATGGAGAGCTCGGTTCCACAGCTGGTGGGTCCATGACGATGACTTCTGCTGTGTTTGATCAGCCGTTTACTGCCGTGTTACAGACACCGTTTGGAAACAATTAAGGTATGTAAATAAACATTTACAAAATATTTCTGGGTAAATAAGTCAATTCATATCATATATATCTGTGGCTCATAGTCCGGTGCAAGCCAATATATGGAAACATTTATTTTTCTCCTAAAATTATGTGGGTGCAACTTATATCCTGGTGCGCTCCATAGCCCGGAAAATGGTCATTTTGGTTTCAGCTCACCATGGCCCAGCTCCAAAAGTACCTGTTGGATGAACTGGAAATGTTTACTTCATGGACGTTGGAGAGTTGAGATGCAGTCCAAAGAGAATGCAGGTCTTGAATGTTGTCCATCACAATTTCTCCCTAAATGATGATTCTCAGTGTGGCTGGGCTGAGATGCAGTGAGGATGAGGGCACAGCACCTTCATGTTAAACCAGGAGGATCCCAATGTCAAGGTTAGACTTGCCGAGTTGGTGCTTTTTGAAACACTCGTAGCAAAATGTCTTTAAAAAATACAAGTATTATCAAGATAATACTTAAATGGGAAACACAAATGTTAAAAGTGTATCAAACAAACCTTTAATGAAGTGGCCACTGCAAACTCCTGCATACTTCGACTCTGCTCCTTTGGACTGGAGTGCGTGCTACTTTTATCGTGGTCATTTAGTAAAATCTTGCAGTCTTTTTAAATTTTTAATGATCTTTTAAGAAACTTTAAAGAAACTTTCATCCCTTTTGCAGTTTAAACAGTTCGTATAGCCGAAAACAACGCAAGCATGGGGGGGGGGGGGGGGGGGGTCTCGGGTCCTGCCGACTCTAGTCGCCCCCCCTGGAACAGAAGACAGGGAGGGGTGGGAGGGAGCCAGAGAACCAGTCTGTGCAGCACACAAGCCGCAGAGCTTATCCATCATAGAGACCAAGCGGGTACACTTCTCCTCGGCGGCTTTCTACCGAGCAGCCATTTGTTGCCTCCAGACAGCCCACCAAATCTCTTGGGGTTCGTATTTGGCTGGATGATTCTGTCAGGGTCTGTTGGTCTTGAACCTCAAGATGCTTAAGGAACTTTTTAACTACCTCAGCAACCTTAGCCCCAGAAATAGGAGAGCCCACCACAGACTCGCCAGACACTGCTTCCTCATAGGAAGACGTGTAGGTGGGATTGAGGAGGTCTTTGAAAAATTCCCTCCACCGATCCACAACATTCTCAGTCGAGGTCAGCAGCACACCATCCTCACCATGTTGACAGTGCACTGCTTCCCCCTCCTGAGGCGGTGGATGGTGGTCCTGAATCGCTTCAAAGTCGTCCGAAAGTCCTTTTCCATGGCTTCCTTGAACTCCCCCCATGTCTGAGTTTTTGCCTCCGCGACTGCCGAAGCCGAACACCGCTTGGCCTGTCGGTACCTGTCCGCTGCCTCCGGAGTCCCATGAGCGAAAATGACCCAATAAAACTCTTTCTTAAACTTGAGGACATCCCTCACCACTGGTGTCCACCAGCGGGTTCTAGGATTACTGCCACGACAGGCACCAACCACCTTGCGGCCACAGCTCCGATCGGCCGCCTCGACAATAGAGGTACGTAACATGGTCCACTCGGACTAAATATCCAGCGTCTCCCTTGTGACATGTTCAAAGGTCTTCCGGAGGTGGGAATTGAAACTGTCTCTGACAGGAGACTCTGCTAAACGTTCCCAGGAGACACTCACAATGCGTTTGGGCCTTCCAGCTCTGTCCAGCATCCTCCCCCACTATCGTAGCCAACTCACCAACAGGTGGTGATCGGTAGAAAGCTCCGCCCCTCAGTTCACACGAGTGTCCAAAACATGTGACCGCAAATCCGATGACACAACTACAAAGTCATGGAGCTGTGGCCTAGGGTGTCTTGGTGCCAAGTGTACATATGGACATCCTTATGTTTGAACATTGTGTTCGTTATAGACAATCTGTGACGAGCACAAAAGTTCAATAACAAAACACCAGATTCTTCCCAATCACGCCTCTACAGGTTTCACTGTTGTTGCAAATATGAGTGTTGAATTCATCCAGCAGAACAAGGGAATCACCATTAGGGAGCACTCTCCAGTACTCCATCGAGGGAATCCAAAAAGGGTGGGTACTCTGTGCTGCTCTTTGGAACGTAAGCAACACATTTTGTCGATAGTATTTTTGTATTTCATAGTAATTGAATTTACTCGGCTCTGGAGGCTTAAAGAGTATTTCAAAATAAAAGCTTTATTTGGAATCACCTCTCTGCATCTGAGTCCCTTCCTCCGTCCAAGCCTGACAAATTGGAACCACTTTCGAAAGAACTGGTTCCAGAGCACTTACTGTGCGTCAAATTGAGTCTGACTACTTCTCGCCAGAACTTCTCCACCTCGTGCACTAGCTCAGGCTCCTTCCCCCCCAGCAAGGTGACATTCTTCGTCCCAAGAGCTAGCTTATGTAGCCGAGTATCGGACCACAGAGTGCCCTGCCTTCGCCTGCCGCCCAGCTCACACTGCACCCGACCATGGGCTTGATGGCGCCCCACCTCCGGGCCTGGCTCCAGAGGGGGGCCCCGGTGACCCGCATCCGGGCGAGGGAAATATGGGTCCTCATTCTTTCTTTTTCAAAAAGGTCTTCGCGCTGCACTTAGTCTGATCCCTCACCTAGGACCTGTTTGTCTTGGGAGACCCTACCAGGGTGCATAGAAGTCCCCGGACAACATAGCTCTGAGGATCATTGGGACAAGCAAATTCCTCTACCACGATAAAGTGTTGATGTTACTAAATCATTTTAATCTTTTTCCACAAGAAACGAGTGGAGTTTTCAAAATTTTATTGCACATTTGTATGATGACAATAAAGATTATTCTGATTAGGAACACTGTTCGACAAAGTTAGCAATCAAATTATAGACAAGTGACCATGCCAGGATTAAGGTGACTTAATTTAAAGGACATGGTTTCTAAATATGAATATAAACAAATAGCAAAACATGATAAACATACAATATTCATGGCAATGTTCCCAACAGATTGTTCCAGCCCGTCCGCAAAAAGGATGAAAGTTTCTTCAGAGTTTCTCGAGAGGTAATTAAAAATAAAAAAAGACTGCAAGATTTTACAAAATGACGACGAAAAAAGTAGCACGCACTCCAGGAGCAGAGTCGAAGTATGCAGGAATTTGCAGTGACCACTTCATTAAAGGTTTGTTTGATACACTTTTAACATTTGTGTTACCCATTTAAGTATTATCTTGATAATACTTGTAGTTTTTTAAAGACATTTAAAAATCCTCACTGCATCTCAGCCCAGCCACACTGAGAATCATCATTTAGGGAGAAGTTGTGATGGACAACATTCAAGACCTGCCAACTGTGTGCATTCTCTTTGGACGGCATCTCAACTCCTCAACGTCCATGAAGTTAAACAATTTCCAGTTCATCCAACAGGTACTTTTGGAGCTGGGCCATGGTGAACTGAAACCAAAATGAACATTTTCCGGACTATGGAGTGCACCAGGATATAAGCCGCACCCACAAAATTTTAGGAGAAAAATATATTTTTCCATATATTGGCTCGCACCGGACTATGAGCCGCAGATATATACGTAATGAATTGACTTATTTTCACAGAAATATTTTTTAAATGTTTATTTACATACCTTAATTGTTTCCAAACGGTGTCTCTAACACGGCAGTAAACGGCTAATCAAACACAACAGAAGTCATCGTCATGGACCCACCAGCCGTGGAACCTCGCTCTCCATCAGCTAAAAAGACTCAATCAGTCCACAGTGACGTTTTTGTGAATTTATTGAGGAATGATAAAACACAACAATGTCATTGCACATTTACATGATGCCAATGAAAATTATTCTGATTAGGAACACTGTTCGACAAAGTTAGCAATTAAATTATGTACGAGTGACCATGCCAGAATTAAGATGACTAAACTCAAAGGACGTGGTTTCTAAATATGAAAATAGACAAACGTCAAGACATTATAAACATGCAATATTCATGGCAATGTTCCCAACAGTTTGTTCCAGACCGTCTGCTTCGTGTCGCCCTCACAGCCTGCTCTCTTTTGGTTCCCTCCCCCTGCTGTGAGGTAAGGGGCCTGTCAGTCACATGATGATGTGTTGCACTTTCAAAACAAAATCATGTATACCTCTGCGGTATATTTTTGGGGGACAAATGTGTCTTTCTCCAATAATGAAATATTGAAGAGGCACGTTTCCCCCAGTACTACACCTATGTATGTGATGTGTTTGTGAAGTGCCGCGCTCTTTGGGATTAGGCCCCGCCTCCTCAGCCACCAAGTCAGCGTGCACAGAGCCCAGGAGTGCAAACATGAAGCGTGCATTAGTGTGTGTGCTGATGGCTGCCTGGAGCCTCGGTAAGGTCATTTGAGGTGAGCATGTCAGGTTATATGATGTTTGACCACATTTGTTATCCTCTGACAGAATGTAGCAGCCAGACGGTGCACCAGCCAGCAGAGAATGTGTACGCCATGAAAGGCGACTCAGTTACGCTGGACTGCAGCTATGAAGATTCTGGAAGCAACGACTACATCTTCTGGTACAAACAGGACGGGCAGGCGGCACCAAAGTTCATCCTGAGCCTCTCCATAAGGAGTCAGGGCAAGACTGAGAGCAGCTTTGAAAAGAGGTTCAGCTGCAGCATCAACGACACCGCCAAGCGAGCTCCTCTGAAGATCCAAGACGTGCAGCTGAGCGACTCTGCAGTCTTCTACTGCGCCATCCAGACCACAATGACTGACATCACTGCTGCACCCGCACAAAAACCTCTGTAGGCTCCTCATCCCACTGTGGCTGTTTGAGAGCTGGTTCTGAGGAGGTTTTCACAGCTTTTGTCCTTGTCAGGAAATCACGAGGGTGGCGAACTGGAGATGTTTTTTATTTACATACCTTATATTCCAGACCGTGTCTCTAACACGGCAGTAAACAGCTGATAAAACACAACAGAAGTCATCGTCATGAACCCACTAGCTGCAGAAGTTAGGTCTCCATCAGCTTAACAGACTCAATCAGTCCACGGTGGTGTTTTAGTGAATTTATTGAGGAATTTGTGAAACTGAAACAATGCAAATAGGATGCCACTGTAAGTTAATAACACTAACACAAACACCTGTAAATGTGTAGGCATACTAGCTAATGCTAACAACGCTAGATTCATTACATTACGTATGAATAAGCATGAAAACACTTCTACAGACATCACACGTGGGACGGTTCAAAAAGTAAGAATTGTTTCAGTTAAACTGTCAAACTTACAAATGTTGCTTGGAGTGATAAATATACGTGCCAACCTTGAGACCTCCGATTTTGGGAGGTGAGGGGGGGGGGGGGGCGTGGGTGGGGGCATGGTTAAGAGGGGAGGAGTATATTTACAGCTAGAATTCACCAAGTCAAGTTTTTCATATATATATATATATATATATATATATATATATATATATATATAAAAGAAATACTTGATTTTCAGTGAATTCTAGCTATTTATATATATATTTTATTATATATATATATAAATAAGAGAAATACTTGAATTTCAGTGTTCATTTATTTACACATATACACACACATAACACTCATCTACTCATTGTTGAGTTAAGGGTTGAATTGTCCTTCCTTGTTCTATTCTCTGTCACTATTTTTCTAACCAAGCTGAACACCCTCTCTGATGATGCATTCTGCTTCATCTCCTTCTTGTGTGCGCAGTTGTGCACTGCACTCTCTAAAAGCTGTAGATGTTATTGTCACATATGCATGCACAGTAGATGGCAGTATTGTCCTGTTTAAGAGTGTCACAACATTGCTGTTTACGGCAGACGAACTGCTTTACGGTAGACGAAAACGTGACTGCTGTTGTTGTGTGTTGTTGCCGCGCTGGGAGGACGTTAATGAAACTGCCTAACAATAAACCCACATAAGAAACCAAGAATTCGCCCTCGATCATTCTACAGTTATAATGGGATTGGGCAGGCACGCTGTTTGTATTGTGGGAAAGCGGACGTGAAAACAGGCTGTCGACACGTCACTCAGGTCCGCATGGAGCTGGAGGAGGCGTGGCCTCCAGCTCCGCCTGAATTTCGGGAGATTTTTGGGAGAAGATTTGTCCCGGGAGGTTTTCGGGAGAGGCGCTGAATTTCGGGAGTCTCCCGGAAAATCCGGGAGTGTTGGCAAGTATGGTGATAAATGAAAAATCCTTTCGAGCAAAAATGCTATGAACGCTTATTCCCGGTTTACAGAATCAAAACAGGAAGTATAATTTCAACCCTCAATACCTGCTGTGAGCAAACTTGTCCAAAAGATGGCGCCATAAGACAATTATTATTTCAGCCATCTACTTTCCAGGTGAGAGGCAGGATTTATGATCTACAATAAACTTACAGGGAGCAGGGAAGCGAGGAAACAGCAGACCACTCGATGGCGTAAACATGGGGACATAAGGAAGTGATCACAGCGCCACTATAAATAGTGTGTCTTCGTTAACGCTCATAATAACAATATCACTAATACTTGGTTTATATTCAAGTCCTGAAATGTAACTTAAGTATTGTTGGCGCTTTTCGAATGGTTATTTATCCAATGTTATGGGCGGAATAATGGAGTTCCTATTGGCTTTGCTGTGAGCTGACTTTTATTTACTTTTATTTTATATTTGGACTGCATTAAAAAAAATCCTTCCGTTGTCATGTCTTTCATAATAATTGTGAACGATAGGCAAAACTCCCCAAAAAGTGCACTTCCCCTTTAAGACAAAATTGCACATAGTATCTAACAATGTTATACATGTTCATTAATGGTCGAGTATAATTAGGTGTTGTCTTTGTGTTGTAGTGTAACCGTTACCCACACTCACAGGTTACTCTTTTTAAAATAGAGCTCGTGCTGCTGTTTCACTCTTTTGTGGTGGTGACATTTTGCTACCTGGAAGGGAATGACAAAACTTTTTAGCTAGTGTTGACGTAACTTAATCCTTTTAATCTTTTTCCACAAGAAACAAGTGGAGTTTGCAAAATGTCATTGCACATTTGTATGATGACAATTAAGATTATGCTGATTAGGAACACTGTTCGACGAAGTTAGCAATTAAATTATGTACAAATGACCATGCCAGGATTAAGATAACTAAACTCAAAGGACATGGTTTCTAAATATAAATATAAACAATTTGCAAGACATTATAAACATGTAATATTCATGGCAATGTTCCCAACAAATCGTTCCAGACCGTCTGCTTAGTGTCGCCCTCACGGCCTGCTCTCTTTTGGTTCTCTCACCCTGCTGTGAGGCAAGGGGCCTGTCAGCCACATGATGATGTGTTGTGCTTTCAAAACAAAAGCATGTATACCTCCGCGGTATATTTTTTGGGAGGGACAAATGCACCTTTCTCCAATAATGAAATATTGAAGAGGCACGTCCCCCCAGTTACTTCACCTATGTATGTGATGTGTTAGTGAAGTGCCGCCCTCTTTGGGATTAGGCCCCGCCTCCTCAGCCACCAAGTCAGCGTGTACGGAGCCCAGGAGTGCAAACATGAAGCCTGCATTGGTGTGTGTGCTGATGGCTGCCTGGACCCTCGGTAAGGTCTTTTGAGGTGAGCATGTCAGGTTATATGATGTTTGACCACATTTGTTGTCCTCTGACAGGATGTGGCAGCCAGACGGTGCACCAGCCAGCAGAGAATGTGTACGCCATGAAAGGCGACTCAGTTAAGCTGGACTGCAGCTATGAAGATTCTGGAGGCAACGACTACATCTTCTGGTACAAACAGGACGGGCAGGCGGCACCAAAGTTCATCCTGAGGCTCTCCATAATGAGTCAGGGCAAGACTGAGAGCAGCTTTGAAAAGAGGTTGAGCTGCAGCATCAATGACACCGCCAAGCGAGCTCCTCTGAAGATCGAAGATGTGCAGCTGAGCGACTCTGCTGTCTTCTACTGCGCCATCCAGCCCACAATGACTGACATCTCTGCTGCACCTGCACAAAAACCTCTGTAGGCTCCTCATCCCACTGTGGCTGTTTGAGAGCTGGTTCTGAGGACGTTTTCACAGCTTTTGTCGTTGACAGGACATCACAGGGGTGGCAAACTGGAGATATTTTTTTTGCTTCTCCACGCACTCCAGTCCAAGGGAGCAGAGTCGAAGTATGCAGGAGTTTGCAGTGACCACTTGACTAAAGGTTTGTTTGGTACATTTTTAACGTTTGTGTTTCCCATTTAAGTATTTTCTTGATAATACTTGTATTTTTTTAAAGACATATTGCTACGAGTGTTTCGAAAAGCACCAACTCGGCGAGTCCAACCTTGACATTGGGATCCTCCTGGTTTAACATGAAGATGCTGTGCCCTCATCCTCACTGCATCTCAGCCCAGCCACACTGAGAATCATCATTTAGGGAGAAGTTGTGATGGACAACATTCAAGACCTGCCAAAAGCTGTGTGCATTCTCTTTGGACTGCATCTCAACTACCCAACGTCCATGAAGTTAAAATTTCCAGGTCATCCAACAGGTACTTTCCGAGCTGGGCCATGGTGAACTGAAACCAAAATGACCATTTCCCAGGCTATAGAGCGCACTGTGATATAAGCCACACCCACATAATTTTAGGAGAAAAATATATTTTTCCATATATTGGCTCGCACCGGACTATGAGCCACAGATATATACGTTATGAATTGACTTATATACACAGAAATATTTTGTAAAAGTTTATTTACATACCTTAATTGTTTCCAAACGGTGTCTGTAACAAGGCAGTAAACAGCTGATCAAACACAACAGAAGTCATCGTCATGGACCCACCAGCTGTGGAACCAAGCTCTCCATCAGCTAAAAAGACTCAATCAGTCCACAGTGACGTTTTAGTGAATTTATTGAGGAATTTTTGAAACGAGTGACCATGCCAGGATTAAGATGACTAAACTCAAAGGACATGCTTTCTAAATATGAAAATAAACAAACAGCAAGACATTATAAACATGCAATATTCATGGAAATGTTCTTAACAGTTCGTTCCAGACCGTCTGCTTAGTGTCGCCCTCACAGCCTGCTCTCTTTTGGTTCTCTCCCCCTGCTGTGAGGTAAGGGGCCTGTCAGTCACATGACGATATGTTGCACTTTCAAAACATAATCATCTATACCTCTGCGGTATATTTTTTGGGGACAAATGTGTCTTTCTCCAATAATGGAATATTGAAGAGGCATGTTTCCCCCGTTACTACACCTATGTATGTGATGTGTTGGTGAAGTGCCTCCCTCTTTGGGATTAGACCCCGCCTCCTCAGCCACCAAGTCTGCGTGCACGGAGCCCAGGAGTGCAAACATGAAGCGTGCATTGGTGTGTGTGCTGATGGCTGCCTGGAGCCTTGGTAAGGTCATTTGAGGTGAGCATGTCAGGTTATATGATGTTTGACCACATTTGTTGTCCTCTGACAGGATGTGGCAGCCAGACGGTGCACCAGCCAGCAGAGAATGTGTACGCCATGAAAGGCGACTCAGTTAAGCTGGACTGCAGCTATGAAGATTCTGGAAGCAACGACTACATCTTCTGGTACAAACAGGACGGGCAGGCGGCACCAAAGTTCATTCTGAGCCACTCCATGAGGAGTCAGGGCAAGACTGAGAGCAGCTTTGAAAAGAGGTTGAGCTGCAGCGTCAATGACACCGCCAAGCGAGCTCCTCTGAAAATCCAAGACGTGCAGCTGAACGACTCTGCTGTCTTCTACTGCGCCATCCAGCCCACAATGACTGACATCTCTGCTGCACCCGCACAAAAACCTCTGTAGGCTCCTCATCCCACTGTGGCTGTTTGAGAGCTGGTTCTGAGGAGGTTTTCAAAGCTTTTGTCTTTGTCAGGAAATCACGAGGGTGGCGAACTGGAGATGTTTTTTATTTACATAACTTATATTCCAAACCGTGTCTCTAACACGGCAGTAAACAGCTGATCAAACACAACAGAAGTCATCGTCATGGACCCACTAGCTGCAGAAGTTAGCTCTCCATCAGCTAAACAGACTCAATCAGTCCACGGTGGCGTTTTAGTGAATTTATTGAGGAATTTGTGAAGCTGAAACAATGCAAATAGGATGCCATTGTAAGTTAATACCACTAACACAAACACCTGTAAATGTGTAGGCATACTAGCTAATGCTAACAATGCTAGCTTCATTAAATTATGTATGAATAAGCATGAAAACACTTCTACATACATCACATGTGGGACGGTTCAATAAGTAAGAATTGTTTCAGTTAAACTGTCAAACTTACAAATGTTGCTTGGAGTGATAAACATACTTGCCAACCTTGAGACCTCCGATTTCCGGAGGTGTGTGCGTGGTTGGGGCGGGGGCGTGGCTGGGGGCGTGGTTAAGAGGGGAGGAGTATATTTACAGCTAGAATTCACCAAGTCAAGTATTTCATATAAATATATATATATATATAAGAAATACTTGACTTTCAGTGAATTCTAGCTATTTAGATATATATTTTATTACATATATATAAATAAGAGAAATACTTGAATTTCAGTGTTCATTTATTTACACATATACACACACATAACACTCATCTACTCATTGTTGAGTTAAGGGTTGAATTGTCCATCCTTGTTCTATTCTCTGCCACTATTTTTCTAACCATGCTGAACACCCTCTCTGATGATGCATTCTGCTTCATCTCCTTGTTGTGTGCGCAGTTGTGCACTGCACTTTCTAAAAGCTGTAGATGTTATTGTCACATATGCATGCACAGTAGATGGCAGTATTGTCCTGTTTAAGAGTGTCACAACATTGCTGTTTACGGCAGACGAACTGCTTTACGGTAGACGAAAACGTGACTGCTGTTGTTGTGTGTTGTTGCCGCGCTGGGAGGACGTTAATGAAACTGCCTAACAATAAACCCACATAAGAAACCAAGAACTCGCCCTTGATCATTCTACAGTTATAATGGGATTGGGCAGGCACGCTGTTTGTATTGTGGGAAAGTGGACATGAAAACAGGCTGTCGACACGTCACTCAGGTCCGCATGGATCTGGAGGGGGCGTGGCCTCCAGCTCCGCCTGAATTTCGGGAGATTTTGGGGAGAAAATTTGTCCCGGGAGGTTTTCGGGAGAGGCGCTGAATTTCGGGAGTCTCCCGGAAAATCCGTGAGGGTTGGCATGTATGGTGATAAATGAAAAATCCTTTCGAGCAAAAATGCTATGAATGCTTATTCCCGGTTTACAGAATCAAAACAGGAAGTATAATTTCAACCCTCAATACCTGCTGTGAGCAAACTTGTCCAAAAGATGGCGCCATGGGACAATTATTATTTCAGCCATCTACTTTCCAGGTGAGAGGCAGGATTTATGATCTACAATAAACTTACAGGGAGCAGGGAAGCAAGGAAACAGCAGACCACTCGATGGCGTAAACGTGGGGACATAAGGAAGTGATCACAGCGCCGCTATAAATAGTGTGTCTTCGTTAGCGCTCATAATAACAATATCACTAATACTTGGTTAATATTCAAGTCCTGAAATGTAACTTAAGTATTGTTGGCGCTTTTCAAATGGTTATTTATCCAATGTTATGGGCGGGATAATGGAGTTCCTATTGGCTTTGCTGTGAGATGACTTTTATTTACTTTTATTTTATATTTGGACTGCATTAAAAAAAATCCATCCGTTGTCATGTCTTTCATAATGATTGTGAACGATACGCAAAACTCCCCAAAAAGCGCACTTCCCCTTTAAGACAAAATTGCACATAGTATCTAACAGTGTTATACATGTTGATTAATGGTCGTGTATAATTAGGTGTTGTCTTTGTGTTGTAGTGTAACCGTTACTCACACTCTGGTTACTCTTTTTAAAATAGAGCTCGTGCTGCTGTTTCACTCTTTTGTGGTGGTGAAATTTTGCTACCTGGAAGGGAATGACAAAACATTTTAGCTAGTGTTGACGTAACTTAATCCTTTTAATCTTTTTCCACAAGAAACAAGTGGAGTTTGCAAAATATCATTGCACATTTGTATGATGACAATTAAGATTATTCTGATTAGGAACACTGTTCGACGAAGTTAGCAATTAAATTATGTACAAATGACCATGCCAGGATTAAGATAACTAAACTCAAAGGACATGGTTTCTAAATATGAATATAAACAATTTGCAAGACATTCTAAACATGCAATATTCATGGCAATGTTCCCAACAAATCGTTCCAGACCGTCTGCTTAGTGTCGCCCTCACAGCCTGCTCTCTTTTGTTTCTCTCCCCATGCTGTGAGGTAAGGGGCCTGTCAGTCACATGATGATGTGTTGCGCTTTCAAAACAAAAGCATGTATGCCTCCGCGGTATATTTTTGGGGAGGGACAAATGCATCTTTCTCCAATAATTAAATATTGAAGAGGCACGTCCCTCCCAGTACTACACCTAAGTATGTGATGTGTTTGTGAAGCGCCTCCCTCTTTGGGATTAGCCCCACCTCCTCAGCCACCAAGTCAACGTGCACAGAGCCCAGGAGTGCAAACATGAAGCGTGCATTGGTGTGTGTGCTGATGGCTGCCTGGAGCCTTGGTAAGGCCATTTGAGGTGAGCATGTCAGGTTATATGATGTTTGACCACATTTGTTGTCCTCTGACAGGATGTGGCAGCCAGACGGTGCACCAGCCAGCAAAGAATGTGTACGTCATGAAAGGCGACTCAATGACGCTGGACTGCAGCTATGAAAACTCTGGAATCAACAACTACATCTTCTGGTACAAACAGGACGGGCAGGCGGCACCAAAGTTCATCCTGAGCCCCTCCATGATGGGTCAGGGCAAGACTGAGAGCAGCTTTGAAAAGAGGTTCAGCTGCAGCATCAATGACACCGCCAAGCGAGCTCCTCTGAAGATTGAAGACGTGCAGCTGAGCGACTCTGCAGTCTTCTACTGCGCCATCCAGCCCACAATGACTGACATCTCTGCTGCACCCGCACAAAAAGCTCTGTGGGCTCCTCATCCCACTGTGGCTGTTTCAGAGATAGTTCTGTGGAGGTTTTCACAGCTTTTGCTCTTGTCAGGACATCACAAGGGTGGCGAACTGGAGATGTTTTTTATTTACATACCTTAATTGTTTCCAAACCGTGTTTGTAACACGGCAGTAAAGTGCTGATCAAACACAACAGAAGTCATCATGATAGACCCATTGGCTGTGGAAGATATCTCCATCAGCTAAACAGACTCAATCAGTCCATGAAGACGTTTTAGTGAGTTTATTGAGGAATTGTGAAACTGAAACTGCCCCTGAAAAAGAAACGCTCTGCGTGCTTATGAACTGTATGTTAAAGTAAATCACCTTCGCAGGTCTGTCTCTGCAATACCTATCATCAGACCGGGTACATCTTTCTTAAACCTATTATCTACATCTTTGGCCAATTGTTTGGTTTTAAATGACATCACGTCCTGCTAACGTACCGCTCATCAAATATGCGTGGTGGTCAAGCCAGCGTCTGTTCTCAATGGGTCATAGGCGGCATTTAGCCTTTCTCGAAGAAAAATGCCCAATTCTTGCGTTGTTTTCGGCTGTACGAACTATTTAAACTGCAAAAAGGATAAAAGTTTCTTCAGAGTTCCTCGAGAGGTAATATAGACAAACAGAAGAGTGCAAGATTTTACAAAATGACGACGAAAAAAGTAGCACGCACTCCAGTCCAAAGGAGCAGAGTCGAAGTATGCAGGAGTTTGCAGTGACCACTTGATTAAAGGTTTGTTTGATACACTTTTAACTTTTGTGTTTCCCATTTAAGTATTATCTTGATAATACTTGTATTTTTTAAAGACATTTTGCTTCGACTGTTTCAAAAAGCACCAACTCGGCGAGTCTAACCTTGACATTGGGATCCTCCTGTGCCCTCATCCTCACTGCATCTCAGCCCAGCCACACTGAGAAACATCATTTAGGGAGAAGTTGTGATGGACAACATTCAAGACCTACCAAAAGCTGTGTGCATTCTCTTTGGACTACATCTCAACTACCCAACGTCCATGAAGTTAAAATTTCCAGGTCATCCAACAGGTACTTTTCGAGCTGGGCCATGGTGAACTGAAACCAAAATGACCATTTCCCAGGCTATAGAGCGCACTGTGATATAAGCCGCACCCACATAATTTTAGGAGAAATATATATTTTTCCATATATTGGCTCGCACCGGACTATGAGCCACAGATATATACGATATGAATTGATTTATATACACAGAAATATTTTGTAAATGTTTATTTACATACCTTAATTGTTTCCAAACGGTGTCTGTAACACGGCAGTAAACAGCTGATCAAACACAACAGAAGTCATCGTCATGGACCCACCAGCTGTGGAACCAAGCTCCCCATCAGCTAAAAAGACTCAATCAGTCCACAGTGACATGTTAGTGAATTTATTGAGGAATTTGTGAAACGAGTGACCATGCCAGGATTAAGATGACTAAACTCAAAAGTCATGGTTTCTAAATATGAAAATAAACAAACGGCAAGACATTATAAACATGTAATATTCATGGAAATGTTCCCAACAGTTTGTTCCAGACCGTCTGCTTAGTGTCGCCCTCACAGCCTGCTCTCTTTTGGTTCTCTCTCACTGCTGTGAGGTAAGGGGCCTGTCAGTCACATGACGATATGTTGCACTTTCAAAACATAATCATCTATACCTCTGTGGTATATTTTTTGGGGACAAATGTGTCTTTCTCCAATAATGAAATATTGAAGAGGCATGTTTCCCCCAGTACTACACCTATGTATGTGATGTGTTGTGAAGTGCCGCCCTCTTTGGGATTAGACCCCGCCTCCTCAGCCACCAAGTCAGCGTGCACGGAGCCCAGGAGTGCAAACATGAAGCGTGCATTGGTGTGTGTGCTGATGGCTGCCTGGAGCCTTGGTAAGGTCATTTGAGGTGAGCATGTCAGGTTATATGATGTTTGACCACATTTGTTGTCCTCTGACAGGATGTGGCAGCCAGACGGTGCACCAGCCAGCAGAGAATGTGTACGCCATGAAAGGCGACTCAGTTAAGCTGGACTGCAGCTATGAAGATTCTGGAGGCAACGACTACATCTTCTGGTACAAAAAGGACGGGCAGGCGGCACCAAAGTTCATTCTGAGGCTCTCCATGAGGAGTCAGGGCAAGACTGAGAGCAGCTTTGAAAAGAGGTTCAGCTGCAGCATCAATGACACCGCCAAGCGAGCTCCTCTGAAGATCCAAGACGTGCAGCTGAACGACTCTGCAGTCTTCTACTGCGCCATCCAGCCCACAATGACTGACATCTCTGCTGCACCCGCACAAAAACCTCTGTAAGCTCCTCATTCCACTGTGGCTGTTTGAGAGCTGGTTCTGAGGAGGTTTTCACAGCGTTTGTCCTTGTCAGGACATCACAAGGGTGGCGAACTGGAGATATTTACATTTATTTATGTGATGGGACACAAGTAGGGGATTTTATTTTTTTATGTTTCATTGCCATGCATGTCTTTGAGTGTTTTTATTGTTGTGGATTTTAATTGCATGTTTTTACATTTTAGAATTTGATTGCATTTTTAATTGCATGTTTTATTGCTGTGGAATTTCGTTGTATTTTTAATTGCATGTTTTTACACGTTGCAGACTTTGATTGTATTTTTAATTGCATGTTTTTATTCTATGTGGACTTTGCTGGCATTTTAAGACTTTGCCCCTTTTAGCTTGTTGCCCCTGACAACCAAAGTGCCCAATCGAACGGCACCTGAAATCAGACACACCTGTGGAGCATTAGAGCTGCACACATTTAAAAAGGAGCGACCAGGAGGATCGAGAGACTTGACAAGGAGGACCGGGTGAACGCGCGCAGGTTGGGAAGGAATCTCCAGGACTACCCAGCAGACCCGCATGCTACCGGAGCAAACCCCCAGAATCCCACAACACGCAGGGGCAGAGGAAACTCTGCCTCCAAAGTAAGTGTCGTGCCTTGTGGATTTGCGGAGGTATTCAACTGCCTTGGGCTGTGGGCTTGTGGCTCGTGCGTCGTGCGCTGGCTGTGTGGTTCTGTGAGCAGGAGCGATCGGGACCCGGAGACCTGCGGTGACCCCCGGGAGAGACCAAGAGGCGGAGCGAGCCGGGACAAGTACGGCCACGTAGGTCCCACGAGTGACCGGAGACTAGCGAGGAGGGTGGGCATACCCGATACGCCTACACAGAATTACAGCAGGGGCAGGGGAAACCCTGCCTTGTGTGTAAGTGTGACGTCAGCCCTGAGAGCGTCTCCGTGTTTTAAAATTATTTTATCCCCGTGGCCTGCCTCCGATTTTAATTTGTGTGCAGGAGGCCGCCTTGGAAGTGAGCGGAGCCAGGACACTGACCACGCCTGTCGCGGCTGTACACTGACCATATTATTGTTTCCCAATTGGTATTTTTAGTGTTATTAACTTGACTGTTTTTAATTTGTATCGTAATAAACTGTAAATCAGCATCATTATATTTCCTTATTTTGGGACTGTTGCTCTCACTGCATTGGGTTCTTAATATTTGTATTAGTTTTTATCAAAATTTTATTAGATTTTAAATTTTCACCACTCGGGTCCATCACATTTCTGGCGTTACCAGCAGGATCCATATTGTGAGAGCACTGTTCCCAGTAAGGACAAGATGATGATGCCGGTGTATCCTGGCGCACCTTGGTTGCCCAGATTTAAAGGGCATGGTGACGATCTCAAGTATTCTGAGTGGAAGGAGCAGATTAAAGGGCTCCTGGGCAGCCAGGATATACCCGAGGCACGAAAAGTAGCCATTTTGTTGGGAGCGCTTACGGGTGAAGCAAAGCTTTAAATTTTGGTTTTAGATACAGACGAGAAGGATAATACTCGGAAGATTTTTTACTTATTTAAATTCCTTATATGGGGATCAAACTCTAACACCGGTCTTGAGGGCACAGTTTTTTAGCTGTGCACAAAAACCTGACGAAAATTTACAATCATTCATTTTGAGGCTGCGCGAACTTCATTGTAGACTTAAACAGTGTGATAATGATGATTCCCCCTCCGACAGTGCCCTGCGAGAGCAACTGCTGCTTGGATTCCGAGACGGACCACTAGTCCAAGCTCTGAGGGTGTATGCACGACGCAAACCAGGCCAAGACTTCACTGCTCTCCGCACAGAAACTCTCCTATTGGACTCTGAATACAGCTCAACGCCATCGGAGGTAACCTGCTCGGCAGTCAATAAACAATTTGCTTCCCCGAGAACCCAAGAAAATTGGAAAGAGCAGTTGAAGCGGGAGGTCATGGAGGACGTTAAGGGATACATGAAGGGACTCACTCAGGACATTATTGCCGTACTAAAACCAGTCATACAGCCTCCTCCAGCTCGTCTGAACACACCGATCCCGTCAGAGATCTTCCAGCAGCGGCGTGTAGCCTACAATGAACGCGACGAGCAAGGTAGGCCCATCTGCCGTAACTGTAGAAAGGGGGGGCATATAGCCAGGTATTGTAGCACTGCAACTACACATGCACCGGATTTAAACTAAATGTCCCTGCTGCTGAGGTCCGAGTTGCAGGGCTGGCCACTACGCCAACATCATCCAGGGCCCCAGAAACATTTGTAGGTCAATGCCCCACAATACAAGTAGACGCTGGAGGCACTATTCTGCCAGGACTTTTAGACACCGGGTCCCAAGTGACGCTAATGTCCGAAAGCCTATTTAATGCTCACTTTACCGAAGCTAAGCTCGGAAGGACCCCTACCCTTTTTCGTCTAAGAGCAGCTAATGGCCTGGAAATCCCCTATATCGGCTATGCGGTTCTTGATTTTGAGGTGGAGGGTGTTAAACACCCCTTCATAATAGGTATGAATGTAATCGTGGGTTGTTGGGATGCCGTTTTTAAATGTCCTAAGACCTCTACCCTTCGGCACCTTCAAAAGCAGAAGGTGTGGAGGGAAGCTTTTGCTATATGTTCCCATATAGAAGCTGTTGCCGCTGAAGATGGCTTGCTAGGCCACGTGACACTGGCCTCGAAGACTAGTATTACAATTCCCCCAAAGAAGGAGATGTTGATGTGGGGGCATGCCAAGAGTGGGCCTCGTGGGGCTAACTACTGCACCCTGGTGGAGGCTATGCCTGGTGCAGTTGACGTGGCAAAAGCACTGGTCGTGGTGAACAGAGGTAGGCTGCCCCTCTGTGTTTATAACCCCCATTCCTACAGTATTTCCTTAAAACGATTTGAGAAGCTAGGGCAGCTGTTCTGTGTTGATGATAGTGATGTGCATGGAGCTGAGGATCTGTGTTTGTCTCTAGTAGAGGAGGGTGTGGTAGAAGTGTCACTCATTGATGCCACAGCCCAAACCAATCCAGAACTGTCCCCAGATGTTAGGGATGTGAGTGATAGGCCGGATCTGTCTGAGCAGCAACAGGTGCAACTACGCGCCCTGCTGGCGAAGTGGGAGAAGTTGTTTGCACAACATGAGGAGGACTTTGGAAGGACCAGTGTTGTGCAACACAGGATCCCGACTGGAGATTCCGCCCTTAACAGGGAGAGATACCGACCCATCCCACCTCTGTTGTATAAGGAAGTGAAGACACTACTTTCAGGTATGCTTGAACAGAGAGTGATAAAGGAAAGCTGCAGCGCCGATAGTGTTAGTCCGCAAAAAGGATGGGAGTTGGCGCTTTTGGGTAGACTACCGGAGGTTAAACTCAGTCACACATAAAGACGCCTTTCCGTTGCCCCGAATCGAAGAGACCCTTACTGGCCTGAGCAAATCTGAATGGTTTTCGACCTTAGACCTCGCTAGTGGGTATTGGCAAGTGGAGGTGCACCCGGACGATCGTGAAAAGACTGCATTTACAACTCCCCTCGGACTGTTCGAGTTTGAACGCATGCCATTTGGTCTATGCAATGCACCTGCCACTTTACAACGGCTTATGCAACATTGTTTGAATGGTCAAATAGCGGAATCATTGTTGGTTTATCTTGATGACATAATAATTTTTTCTGTTGATTTCACTGCCCATCTAAAGCACCTGGACCAGGTGTTTGAACTGTTGCAGCGACATGGACTTAAACTCAAGCCCTTTAAGTGCAAGCTCTTTCAGTGTGAGGTGAAATTCTTGGGACACGTGGTGGATCGGGATGGGGTGAGACCGGACCCAGGTAAAATTAAGGCAGTACAGGACTGGGCCGCTCCGACCACTGTCAAGGAGGTGAGAGCGTTTCTTGGATTGGCAGGCTATTACCGACGTTTTGTGGCTGGGTTTGCTAAAATAGCCCGTCCCCTAAACAGGCTCCTCACTGGCCGTCCCACCGACAAAAAGGCACAGGCCCACAAAATAGTGTGGACACCAGAGTGTCAGACGTCCTTTGAGGAGCTAAAAAAAGGCTTTGACCTCTACACCCATCCTGGCGTATGCCCATTATGACCAGCCCTTTACAGTTTATACGGACGCAAGTAATCAGGGGCTTGGTGCCGTTTTGTCGCAAATCCAAGATGGAAGTGAACGTGTCATTGCTTACGCTAGTAGAAGCTTGCACCCTGCAGAACAGAATGACGCTAATTATAGTTCCTTTAAGCTCGAACTTCTGGCACTTAAATGGGCTGTGACAGAGAACTTTAAGGACTATTTGATTGGTGCTCAATTTACCATCTTTACAGACAACAATCCTTTGGCCCACCTGCAGACTGCAAACTTGGGCGCGGTAGAACAACGCTGGGTGGCGCAACTGGCTTCCTTTGATTATATTGTAAAGTACCGTTCAGGGAAATCTAACGTCAATGCAGATGTGCTGTCCAGGTTTCCTCTCCCTGCAGAGGGAGAGGAAACGCCACGGAGTCATGAACCTACCATTGCTGCTGTCGAAGTGACTCTGGGTAGAGAGTGGGAAGAAGCTCGGACTTTAAACCCAGACATCCAAACTGTGAAGAGGTATGTGGAATGGACGAGATTCCCTAAACGTGCAGAACGCTTGTCTTTGTCTCAGCCTGTTCAGAGACTGCTGTGACGCTGGAAGAAGCTGGAGGTGAGGGATGGAGTGCTGTACCATGTGGTTACCGATCAGGACACACTGGAGGAGTGCCCTTAGATTGTGTGCCCAAGTACAAGGCGTGAGGAGGTCTGGAGGAGTATCCATGAGTCTGGAGCCCACTTTGGACCTGACAAGACCCTGGGCCGGATCCGGCAGCAGTTCTACTGGCCTGGTATGGAGGGGGAGGTACGGCAGTTCCATCAGCACAAACTGGACACATGGTGGGACCCTGAACCCCACGTTATCTTGGACATTGTGGGAGAGACGGGGGTGGTTTATCGGGTGCGCCCTGAGAAGGGTGGTCGGGAACATACTATCCACCGGAACACTTTGAAAGCATGTACAGGGCCCCCTGTTGATCCTTCACTACCTCTGGGGGAACCACCCCCACAGACTGAAAACCGCAAACAGCCTGTGTTTTATGGGTTTTTGCACCACCCAGAGGCTCGACTGGAGGCACCGGGTCCTGTGGAGCAACCCAGGCGCTCCACTCGGACAACCCGGGGACAGTTGCCTGCCCGCTATGCAGACTATAGTTCCCCCCGTTGCAGGGACTGACAACGATAATGTATGGGGGGATGTGATGGGACACAAGTAGGGGATTTTATTTCTTTATGTTTCATTGCCATGCATGTCTTTGAGTGTTTTTATTGTTGTGGATTTTAATTGCATGTTTTTACATTTTAGAATTTGATTGTATTTTTAATTGCATGTTTTTACATTTTAGAATTTGATTGTATTTTTAATTGCATGTTTTATTGCTGTGGAATTTGGTTGTATTTTTAAGACTTTGCCCTTTTTAGCTTGTTGCCCCTGACAACCAAAGTGCCCAATCGAACGGCACCTGAAATCAGACACACCTGTGGAGCATTAGAGCTGCACACATTTAAAAAGAAGCGACTAGGAGGATCGAGAGACTTGACAAGGAGGACCGGGTGAACACGCGCAGGTTGGGAAGGAATCCCCAGGACTACACGCAGGCTACCGGAGCGAACCCCCAGAATCCCACAACACGCAGGGGCAGAGGAAACTCTGCCTCCAAAGTAAGTGTCGTGCCTTGTGGATTTGCAGAGGTATTCAACTGCCTTGGGCTGTAGGCTTGCGGCTCGTGCGTCGTGCGCTGGCTGTGTGGTTCTGTGTAAATCAGCATCATTATATTTCCTTATTTTGGGACTGTTGCTCTCACTGCATTGGGTTCTTAATATTTATATTAGTTTTTATCCAAATTTTATTAGATTTTAAATTTTCACCACTCGGGTCCATCACATTTCCATACCTTAATTGTTTCCAAACCGTGTTTGTAGCACGGCAGTAAACAGCTGATCAAACACAACAGAAGTCATCATGATAGACCCATTGGCTGCGGAAGATATCTCCATCAGCTAAACAGACTCAATCAGTCCATGAAGATGTTTTAGCGAATTTATTGAGGAATTTGTGAAACTAAAACTGCCCCTGAAAAAGAAACGCTCTGGGTGCCAATGATCTGTACATTGAAGTAAATCACCTTCGCAGGTCTGTCTCTGCAATATCATCAGGCCGGGTACATCTTTCTTAAACCTATTATCTACTTCTTTGGCCAATTGTTTGGTTTTAAATGACATCACGTCCTGCTAACGTACCGCTCATCAAATATGCGTGGTGGTCAAGCCAGCGTCTGTTCTCAATGGGTCATAGGCGGCATTTAGCCTTTCTCGAAGAAAAATGCCCTATTCTTGCGTTGTTTTCGGCTGTACGAACTATTTAAACTGCAAAAAGGATAAAAGTTTCTTCAGAGTTCCTCGAGAGGTAATATAGATAAACAGAAGAGTGCAAGATTTTACAAAATGACGACGAAAAAAGTAGCACGCACTCCAGTCCAAGGGAGCAGAGTCGAAGAATGCAGGAGTTTGCAGTGACCACTTCATTAAAGGTTTGTTTAATACATTTTTAACATTTGTGTTTCCCATTTAAGTATTATCTTGATATTACTTGTGTTTTTTAAAACACATATTGCTACGAGTGTTTCGAAAAGCACCAACTTGGCGAGTCTAACCTTGACATTGGGATCCTCCTGGTTTAACATGAAGGTGCTGTGCCCTCATCCTCACTGCATCTCAGCCCAGCCATACTGAGAATCATCATTTAGGGAGAAGTTGTGATGGACAACATTCAAGACCTGCCAAAAGCTGTGTGCATTCTCTTTGGACTGCATCTCAACTCCCCAACTTGACGATGTGTTGCACTTTCAACACAAAAGCATGTATACCACCGCAGTATATTATTTGGGAGGGACAAATGCATCTTTCTCCAATAATGAAGTATTGAAGGGGATAAAGACTGGTGGGATGTTTATATCTTCCTCTTTACATCAACTATTCATCCCCCCCTCCTCCCCGGTACTACGCCTATGTATGTGATGTGTTTGTGAAGTGCCGCCCTCTTTGGGATTAGGCACCGCCTCCTCAGCCACCAAGTCAGCGTGCATGGAGCCCAGGAGTGCAAACATGAAGCGTGCATTGGTGTGTGTGCTGATGGCTGCCTGGAGCCTTGGTAAGGCCTTTTGAGATGAGCATGTCAGGTTATATGATGTTTGACCACATTTGTTGTCCTCTGACAGGATGTGGCAGCCAGACGGTGCACCAGCCAGCAGAGAATGTGTACGCCATGAAAGGCGACTCAGTTACGCTGGACTGCAGCTATGAAGATTCTGGAGGCAACGACTACATCTTCTGGTACAAACAGGACGGGCAGGTGGCACCAAAGTTCATCCTGAGCCTCTCCATGAAGAGTCAGGGCAAGACTGAGAGCAGCTTTGAAAAGAGGTTCAGCTGCAGCATCAATGACACCGCCAAGCGAGCTCCTCTGAAGATTGAAGACGTGCAGCTGAGCGACTCTGCAGTCTTCTACTGCGCCATCCAGCCCACAATGACTGACATCTCTGCTGCACCCGCACAAAAACCTCTCTAGGCTCCTCATCCCACTGTGGCTGTTTGAAAGCTTCTGGGGACGTTTTCACAGCTTTTGTCGTTGACAGGACATCACAGGCGTGGCAAACTGGAGATATTTTTTTTGCTCCTCCACGCACTCCAGTCCAAGGGAGCAGAGTCGAAGTATGCAGGAGTTTGCAGTGACCACTTCATTAAAGGTTTGTTTGATACACTTTTAACGTTTGTGTTTCCCATTTAAGTATTATCTTGATAATACTTGTATTTTTTTAAAGACATTTTGCTACGACTGTTTCAAAAAGCACCAACTCGGCAAGTCTAACATTGACATTGGGATTCTCCTGGTTTAACATGAAGGTGCTGTGCCCTCATCCTCACTGCATCTCAGCCCAGCCACACTGAGAATCATCATTTAGAAAGAAGTTGTGATGGACAACATTCAAGATATGCCAAAAGCTGTGTGCATTCTCTTTGGACTGCATCTCAACTCCCCAACGTTTATGAAGTAAAAATTTCCAGGTCATCCAACAGGTACTTTCCGAGCTGGGCCATGGTGAACTTAAACCAAAATGACCATTTCCCAGGCTATGGAGTGATATAAGCCGCACCCACATAGCTTTTGGAGAAAAATATATGTTTCCATATATTGGCTCGCACCGGACTATGAGCCACAGATATATATGTTATGAATTGACTTATTTACACAGAATTATTTTGTAAATGTTTATTTACATACCTTAATTGTTTCCAAACGGTGTTTGTAACACGACAGTAAACAGCTGATCAAACACAACAGAAGTCATCGTCATGGACCCACCAGCTGTGGAACCTCGCTCTCCATCAGCTAAAAAGACTCAATCAGTCCACAGTGACATGTTAGTGAATTTATTGAGGAATTTTTGAAACGAGTGACCATGGCAGGATTAAGATGACTAAACTAAAAGGACATGCTTTCTAAATATGAAAATAAACAAACAGCAAGACATTATAAACATGCAATATTCATGGACATGTTCTTAACAGTTGGTTCCAGACTGTCTGCTTAGTGTTGCCCTCACAGCCTGCTCTCTTTTGGTTCTCTCCCCCTGCTGTGAGGTAAGGGGCCTGTCAGTCACATGACTATATGTTGCACTTTCAAAACATAATCATCTATACCTCTGCGGTATATTTTTTGGGGACAAATGTGTCTTTCTCCAATAATGAAGTATTGAAGAGGCATATTTCCCCCGTTACTACACCTATGTATGTGATGTGTTGGTGAAGTGCCGCCCTCTTTGGGATTAGGCCCCGCCTCCTCAGCCACCAAGTCAGCGTGCACAGAGCCCAGGAGTGCAAACATGAAGCGTGCATTAGTGTGTGTGCTGATGGCTGCCTGGAGCCTTGGTAAGGCCATTTAAGGTGAGCATGTCAGGTTATATGATGTTTGACCACATTTGTTGTCCTTTGACAGGATGTGGCAGCCAGACGGTGCACCAACCAGCAGAGAATGTGTACGCCATGAAAGGCGACTCAGTTAAGCTGGACTGCAGCTATGAAGATTCTGGAGGCAACAACTACATCTTCTGGTACAAACGGGACGGGCAGGCGGCACCAAAGTTCATCCTGAGCCTCTCCATGACGAGTCAGGGCAAGACTGAGAGCAGCTTTGAAAAGAGGTTCAGCTGCAGCATCAACGACACCGCCAAGCGAGCTCCTCTGAAGATCGAAGACATGCAGCTGAGCGACTCTGCAGTCTTCTACTGCGCCATCCAGCCCACAATGACTGACATCTCTGCTGCACCTGCACAAAAACCTCTGTAAGCTCCTCATCCCACTGTGGCTGTTTGAGAGCTGGTTCTGAGGACGTTTTCACAGCTTTTGTCGTTGACAGGACATCACGAGGGTGGCGAACTGGAGATGTTTTTTATTTACATACCTTAATTGTTTCCAAACCGTGTCTCTAACACGGCAGTAAACAGCTGATCAAACACAACAGAAGTCATCGTCATGGACCCACTGGCTGCAGAAGTTAGCTCTCCATCAGCTAAACAGACTCAATCAGTCCACGGTGACGTTTTAGTGAATTCAGTGAGGAATTTGTGAAACTGAAACAATGCAAATAGGATGCCATTGTAAGTTAATAACACTAACACAAACACCTGTAAATGTGTAGGCATACTAGCTAATGCCAACAACGCTAGATTCATTACATTACGTATGAATAAGCATGAAAACACTTCTACAGACATCACACGTGGGACGGTTCAAAAAGGAAAAATTGTTTCAGTTAAACTGTCAAACTTACAAATGTTGCTTGGAGTGATAAATGAAAAATCCTTTCGAGCAAAAATGCTATGAACGCTTATTCCTGGTTTACAGAATCAAAACAGGAAGTACAATTTCAACCCTCAATCCTGCTGTGAGCAAACTTGTCCAAAAGATGGAGCCATAGGACAATTATTATTTCAGCCATCTACTTTCCAGGTGAGAGGTAGGATTTATTATCTACAATACACTTACAGGGAGCAGGGAAGCGAGGAAATAGAAGACCACTCGATGATGTAAACATAGGGACATAAGGAAGTGATCACAGCGCCGCTATAAATAGTGTGTCTTTGTTAGCGCTCATAATAACAATATCACTAGTACTTGGTTAATATTCAAGTCCTGAAATGTAACTTAAGTATTGTTGGCGCTTTTCGAATGGTTATTTATCCAATTGTATGGGCGGAATAATGGAGTTCCTATTGGCTTTGCTGTAAGCTGACTTTTATTTACTTTTATTTTATATTTGGACTGCATAAAAAAAATCCTTCCGTTGTCATGTCTTTCATCATGATTGTGAACGATAGGCAAAACTCCCCAAAAAGTGCACTTCCCCTTTAAGACAAAATTGCACATAGTATCTAACAATGTCATACATGTTGATTAATGTGAGGTGGCGACTTGTCCAGGGTGTACCCCGCCTTCCGCCCGATTGTAGCTGAGATAGGCTCCAGCGCCCCCCGCGACCCCAAAAGGGAATAAGCGGTAGTAAATGGATGGATGGATGGATGTTGATTAATGGTCGAGTATAATTAGGTGTTGTCTTTGTGTTGTAGTGTAACCGTTACTCACACTCAGATACTCTTTTTTAAATAGAGCTCGTGCTGCTTTTTCACTCTTTTGTGGTTTGATTGATTGATTGATTGATTGAGACTTTTATTAGTAGGTTGCACAGTGAAGTACATATTCCGTACAATTGACCACTAAATGGTAACACGAATAAGTTTTTCAACTTGTTTAAGTCATGATACAGATATATACTATCATATACACGTTGGCAGAGGGGTTAGTGCATCTTTCTCACAATACGAAGGTCCTGAGTAATCTGGGGTTCAATCTCGGGCTCGGGATCTTTCTGTGTGGAGTTTGCATGTCCTCCCCGTGACTGCGTCGGTTCCCTCCGGGTACTCCGGCTTCCTCCCACCTCCAAAAATATGCACCTGGGGATAGGTTGATTGGCAACACTAAATTGGCCCTAGTGTGTGAATGTGAGTGTGAATGTTGTCTGTCCATCTGTGTTGGCCCTGCGATGAGGTGGCGACTTGTCCAGGGTGTACACCGCCTTCCGCCCGATTGTAGCTGAGATAGGCTCCAGCGACCCCCGCGACCCCGAAGGGAATAAGCGGTAGAAAATGGATGGATGGATGGATATACTATCATCATAATACAGTCATCACACAAGATAATCATCAGGGTGTATACATTGAATTATTTACATTATTTACAATTCTTCGGGGTGTGGAGGGGGTGGGGGTTAGGTTTGGTTGTTATCATCAGTCATCAACAATTGAGAACAGCGAAATGGATATTGAAACAGTGTAGGTCTGACTTGGTAGGATATGTACAGCAAGTAGTGGACATAGAGAGAGAGAGGGAGAGAGATCAGAAGGCATAAGAAAAATATCTGCATTTTATTGTTTACATTTGATTATTAACAACAATCCGGGGAGGGTGTTAGTTTAAGGTTGAAGTTGCCTGGAGGTGTACTTTTATTGCGGTTTTGAAGGAGGATAGAGATGCCCTTTCTTTTATACCTGTTGGGAGTGCATTCCACATTGATGTGGCATAGAAAGAGAATGAGTTAAGATCTTTGTTAGAACAGAATCTGGGTTTAACGTGGTTAGTGGAGCTCCCCCTGGTGTTGTGGTTATGGTGGTCATTTACGTTAAGGAAGTAGTTTGACATGTACTTCGGTATCAGGGAGGTGTAGCGGATTTTAGAGACGAGGCTCAGTGCAAGTTGTTTTACTTTGTCCTCCACCCTGAGCCAGCCCACTTTGGAGAAGTGGATAGGAGTGAGGTGGGATCTGGGGTGGAGGTCTAGAAGTAATCTGATTAGCTTGTTCTGGGATGTTTGGAGTCTAGATTTGAGGGTTTTGGAGGTGCTAGGGTACCAGGAGGTGCATGCGTAATCGAAAAAGGGTTGAACGAGAGTTCCCGCCAGAATCTTCATGGTGCTTTTGTTGACCAGAGAGGAGATTCTATAGAGAAATCTCGTTCGTTGGTTGACCTTTTTGATTACCTTGGTTGCCATTTTATCACAGGAAAGATTAGCCTCTAGAATGGAACCTAGGTAGGTGACCTCATCCTTCCTGGTGATAACAATGTCACCCACTTTTATAGTGAAGTCATTGACTTTCTTAAGGTTGATGTGGGACCCAAACAGAATGGATTCCGTTTTACCTAAGTGTATGGATAGCTTGTTGTCAGCGAGCCAGGTGCAAGTTCTACAGAGTTCAGCACTGAGGATTTTCTCCACCTGTGACTTGTCCCTGTCTGATACAAGCAGGGCCGAGTCATCCGCAAACAAGAACAATTCACAGTCGCATGCTGATGACAAGTCGTTTATGTATACTAGGAACAGTAAAGGCCCTAATATACTGCCTTGGGGGACTCCACAGCTCACTGAGAGGGGGGGGGGGGGGGGGGGTACACACAGTGCCGTTCACCTCTACCACCTGTTGTGGTGGTGACATTTTGCTACCTGGAAGGGAATGACAAAACATTTTAGCTAGTGTTGACGTAACTTAATCCTTTTAATCTTTTTCCACAAGAAACGAGTGGAGTTTGCAAAATGTCATTGCACATTTGTATGATGACAATAAAGATTATTCTGATTAAGAACACTGTTCGACGAAGTTAGCAATTAAATTATGTACAAGTGACCATGTCAGGATTAAAATGACTAAACTCAAAGGACATGGTTTCTAAATATGAATATAAACAATTGGCAAGACATTATAAACATGTAATTTTAATGGCAATGTTCTCAACAAATCGTTCCAGACCGTCTGCTTAGTGTCGCCCTCACAGCCTGCTCTCTTTCGTTTCTCTCCCCCTGCTGTAAGGGAAGGGGCCTGTCAGTCACATGATGATGTGTTGCACTTTCAAAACAAAAGCATGTTTACCTCTGCGGTATATTTTTTGGGAGGGACAAATGCATCTTTCTCCAATAATGAAATATTGAAGAGGCACGTCACCCCCGTTACTACACCTATGTATGTGATGTGTTTTGTGAAGCTCCTCCCTCTTTGGGATTAGGCCCCGCCTCCTCAGCCACCAAGTCAGCGTGCACAGAGCCCAGGAGTGCAAACATGAAGCGTGCATTGGTGTGTGTGCTGATGGCTGCCTGGAGCCTCGGTAAGGTCATTTGAGGTGAGCATGTCAGGTTATATGATGTTTGACCACATTTGTTGTCCTCTGACAGGATGTGGCAGCCAGACGGTGCACCAGCCAGCAGAGAATGTGTACGCCATGAAAGGCGACTCAGTGACGCTGGACTGCAGCTATGAAAATTCTGGAGGCAACGACAACATCTTCTGGTACAAACAGGGCGGGAAGGCGGCACCAAAGTTCATCCTGAGCCTCTCAATTTTTGGTCAGGGCAAGACTGAGAGCAGCTTTGAAAAGAGGTTGAGCTGCAGCATCAATGACACCGCCAAGCGAGCTCCTCTGAAGATCCAAGACGTGCAGCTGAACGACTCTGCTGTCTTCTACTGCGCCATCCAGCCCACAATGACTGACATCTCTGCTGCACCCGCACAAAAAGCTCTGTAGGCTCCTCATTCCACTGTGGCTGTTTGAGAGCTGGTTCTGTGGAGGTTTTCACAACTTTTGTCCTTGTCAGGACATCACAAGGGTGGCGAACTGGAGATATTTACATTTATTTATGTGATGGGACACAAGTAGGGGATTTTATTTTTTTATGTTTCATTGCCGTGCATGTCTTTGAGTGTTTTTATTGTTGTGGATTTTAATTGCATGTTTTTACATTTTAGAATGTGATTGTATTTTTAATTGCATGTTTTATTGCTGTGGAATTTGGTTGTATTTTTAATTGCATGTTTTTACACGTTGCAGACTTTGATTGTATTTTTAATTGTATGTTTTTATTCTTTGTGGACTTTGCTGGCATTTTAAGACTTTGCCCCTTTTAGCTTGTTGCCCCTGACAACCAAAGTGCCTAATCGAACGGCACCTAAAATCAGACACACCTGTGGAGCATTAAAGCTGCACACATTTAAAAAGGAGCGACCAGGAGGATCGAGAGACTTGACAAGGAGGACCGGGTGAACGTGCGCAGGTTGGGAAGGAATCCCCAGGACTACCCAGCAGACCCGCAGGCTACCGGAGCGAACCCCCAGAATCCCACAACACGCAGGGGCAGAGGAAACTCTGCCTCCAAAGTAAGTGTCGTGCCTTGTGGATTTGCGGAGGTATTCAACTGCCTTGAGCTGTGGGCTTGCGGCTCGTGCGTCGTGCGCTGCCTGTGTGGTTCTGTGAGCAGGAGCGATCGGGACCCGGAGACCTGCGGTGACCCCCGTACCGCTCAGTAAATATGCGTGGTGGTCAAGCCAGCGTCTGTTCTCAATGGGTAATAAGCGGCATTTAGCCTTTCTCGAAGAAAAATGCCCTCTTCTTGCGTTGTTTTCGGCTGTACGAACTATTTAAACTGCAAAAAGGATAAAAGTTTCTTCAGAGTTCCTCGAGAGGTAATATAGATAAACAGAAGAGTGCAAGATTTTACAAAATGATGACGAAAAAAGTAGCACGCACTCCAGCCCAAAGGAACAGAGTCGAAGAATGCAGGAGTTTGCAGTGACCACTTCATTAAAGGTTTGTTTAATACATTTTTAACGTTTGTGTTTCCCATTTAAGTATTATCTTGATATTACTTGTGTTTTTTAAAACACATATTGCTACGAGTGTTTCGAAAAGCACCAACTTGGCGAGTCTAACCTTGACATTGGGATCCTCCTGGTTTAACACGAAGGTGCTGTGCCCTCATCCTCACTGCATCTCAGCCCAGCCACACTGAGAATCATCATTTAGGGAGAAGTTGTGATGGACAACATTCAAGACCTGCCAAAAGCTGTGTGCATTCTCTTTGGACTGCATCTCAACTCCCCAACGCCCTTGAAGAATACTGTCAGTCACTTGACGATGTGTTGCACTTTCAAAACAAAAGCATGTATACCACCGCGGTATATTTTTTGGGAGGGACAAATGCATCTTTCTCCAATAATGAAGTATTGAAGGGGATAAAGACTGATGGGATATTTATATCTTCCTCTTTACATCAACTATTCACCCCCCCCATATTCCTCCCCGGTACTACGCCTATGTATGTGATGTGTTTGTGAAGTGCCTCCCTCTTTGGGATTAGGCCCCGCCTCCTCAGCCACCAAGTCAGCGTGCACAGAGCCCAGGAGTGCAAACATGAAGCGTGCATTGGTGTGTGTGCTGATGGCTGCCTGGAGCCTTGGTAAGGTCATTTGAGGTGAGCATGTCAGGTTATATGATGTTTGACCACATTTGTTGTCCTCTGACAGAATGTGGCAGCCAGACGGTGCACCAGCCAGCAGAGAATGTGTACGCCATGAAAGGCAACTCAGTTACGCTGGACTGCCACTATGAAAATTCTGGAAGCTTCGACTACATCTTCTGGTACAAACAGGACGGGCAGACGGCACCAAAGTCCATCCTGAGCCTCTTAATATTGGATGAGGGCAAAACTGAGAGCAGCTTTGAAAAGAGGTTGAGCTGCAGCATCAATGACACCGCCAAGCGAGCTCCTCTGAAGATCCAAGACGTGCAGCTGAACGACTCTGCTGTCTTCTACTGCGCCATCCAGCCCACAATGACTGACATCTCTGCTGCACCTGCACAAAAACCTCTGTAGGCTCCTCATCCCACTATGGCTGTTTGAGAGCTGGTTCTGAGGAGGTTTTCACAGCTTTTGTCCTTGTCAGGACATCACAAGGGTGGCGAACTGGAGATGTTTTTTATTTACATACCTTAATTGTTTCCAAACCGTGTCTCTAACACGGCAGTAAACAGCTGATCAAACACAACAGAAGTCATCGTCATGGACCCACTAGCTGCAGAAGCTAGCTCTCCATCAGCTAAACAGACTCAATCAGTCCACGGTGACGTTTTAGTGAATTTAGTGAGTAATTTGTGGAACTGAATCAATGCAAATAGGATGCCGCTGTAAGTTAATAACACTAACACAAACACCTGTAAATGTGTAGGCATACTAGCTATTGCTAACAATGCTAGCTTCATTACATTACGTATGAATAAGCATTAAAACACTTCTACAGACATCCCACGTGGGACGGTCATACTTGCCAACCCTCCCGGACTTTCCGGGAAACTCCCGAAATTCAGCGCCACTCCCGAAAACCTCCCGGGACAAATTTTCTCCCGAAAATCCCCCGAAATTCCGGCGGAGCTGGAGGCCACGCCCCCTCCAGCTCCATGCGGACCTGAGTTATGACAACTTGCTTTCCCACAATATAAACAGCGTGCCTGCCCAATCACGTTATAACTGTAGAATGATCGAGGGCGAGTTCTTGGTTTCTTATGTGGGTTTATTGTTAGGCAGTTTCATTAACGTCCTCCCAGCGCGGTAACAACACACAACAACAGCAGTCACGTTTTCGTCTACCGTAAAGCAGTTCGTCTGCCGTAAACAGCAATGTTGTGACACTCTTAAACAGGGCAATACTGCCATCTACTGTACATGCATATGTGACAATAACATCTACGGATTTTAGAGAGTGCAGTGCACAACTGCGCACACAACAAGGAGACGAAGCAGAAGAACGAGGAAGATACAGCCATGGCGACGCCGAGGACGAGTAAGATGAAGAAATGCACTTGTAAGTTCCAAGCCGCAGCTACTATTGGACCTGGATAGCCTCCGGGAAGAAGTAGTGGACTACCAAGTGCAGTGCAGTGAAGAAAAGATTGACCGGTTTTGGGCCATGCTAGGGAGAGATGGAAGATTCCAGACTCCAGTGCATTTGATGAAAGCACTTTTGTGCGTGCCACACAGCAATGCATCATCAGAGAGGGTGTTCAGCATGGTTAGAAAAATAGTGAGAGAGAATAGAACAAGGATGGACAATTCAACCCTTAACTCAACAATGAGGAGATGACTGTTATGTGTGTGTATATGTGTAAATAAATGAACACTGAAATTCGAGTATTTATTTTATTTATATATATATATATATATATATACTATATATATATATGAAATACTTGACTTGGTGAATTCTAGCTGTAAATATATTCCTCCCCTCTTAACCACGTCCCCAACTGCGCCCCCCGCCCCACCCCCTACCACGCCCCCCAACCCCCACACCCCACCTCCCGAAATCGGAGGTTTCAAGGTTGGCAAGTATGGGGACGGTTCAATAAGTAAGAATTGTTTCAGTTAAACTGTCAAACTTACAAATGTTGCTTGGAGTGATAAATGAAAAATCCTTTTGAGCAAAAATGCTATGGACGCTTATTCCCGGTTTACAGAATCAAAACAGGAAGTACAATTTCAACCCTCAATACCTGCTGTGAGAAAACTTGTCCAAAAGATGGCGCCATAGGACAATTATAATTTCAGCCATCTACTTTCCAGGTGAGAGGTAGGATTTATTATCTACAATACACTTACAGGGAGCAGGGAAGCAAGGAAACAGCAGACCACTCGATGATGTAAACATAGGGACACAAGGAAGTGATCACAGCGCCGCTATAAATAGTTTGTCTGCTTTAGCGCTCATAATAACAATATCACTAATACTTGGTTAATATTCAAGTCCTGAAATGTAACTTAAGTATTGTTGTTGCTTTTTGAATGGTTATTTATCCAATTTAATGGGCGTAATAATGGAGTTCCTATTGGCTTTGCTGAAAGCTGACTTTTATTTACTTTTATTTTATATTTGGACTGCATCAAAAAAAATCCATCCGTTATCATGTCTTTCATAATGATTGTGAACAATAAGCATACTTGCCAACCCTCCCGGATTTTCCGGGAGACTCCCGAAATTCAGCGCCTCTCCCGAAAACCTCCCGGGACAAATTTTCTCCTGAAAATCTCCCGAAATTCAGGCACATAATATAAACAGCGTACCTGCCCAATGACGTTATAACTGTAGAATGATCGAGGGCGAGTTCTTGGTTTCTTATGTGGGTTTATTGTTAGGCAGTTTCATTAACGTCCTCCCAGCGCGGTAACAACACACAACAACAGCAGTCACATTTTTGTCTACTGTAAAGCAGTTCGTCTGCCGTAAACAGCAATGTTGTGACACTCTTAAACAGGACAATACTGCCATCTAGTGCATTTGATGAAAGCACTTTTTGCGTGCCACACAGCAATGCATCATCAGAGGTGGCTAGAAAAACAGCATGGTTAGAAAAATAGTGACAAATAGAACAAGGATGGACAATTCAACCCTTAACTCAACAATGAGTAGATGAGTGTTATGTGTGTGTATATGTGTAAATAAATGAACACTGAAATTCAAGTATTTCTTTTATTTATATATATATATATATATATATATATATATATATATATATATATATATATATATATATATATATATATATATATATATATATATATATATTAGAGATGCGCGGATAGGCAAATATTTCATCCGCAACCGCATCAGAAAGTCGTCAACCATCCGCAATCCACCCGATCTAACATTTGATCAGAACTGCATCCGCCCGCTATCCGCCCGGTATATCTAATATAGACGATGCAAGGCATTAGTGAGGCACCTGCCAACTACTCCGGTTTTCCCGTAATTCGTACGGTTTTCATCAACCTATTCCGGGTTACGGGTGCAGTGATAAAAAATACGTTTTTTCTTTAATTTAAAAAAAAAAAGGGTGAAAACTACGCGAATTGCACCTTGTGCAGACAAGATTTTTCGATCGGACACGGAGGAATTAGCGATGTAAAAGACCACTTTGGGACAAAAAAACACAAGTCTAATGCCGTTGCTAGCGATACAAGTGGAAAACTTTCAACGTTTTTCGTCGCCCAAACAGATTCTTTGGATGTGATAAATGCCGAAGTTTTATTTACGGAGGCAATAATTGAGCATGGACTTCCAATCGCACTGGCTTATCACATGGGACAGTTACATGTTTGTAATGCAACCTTTAAAAATCATTACGCGGTGATCGCGGTCCCAAAAATAAACTTTTCTTGCATGATAATGTCCAGAAAAATTCGCTTTATATTACTATAGAGTCCTTTTAACGAATGAGTTTGATGGTTTATCACAAACCTTAAATGAAAGAAGTCCTTTCTTCTCCTGCACCTGCATGCAAATCCTGTCGGCTGTATTTCACAGCACGACATACTGTTAAAAGTGTTTATACTATTTATGCTTTCAAGTCCAAGTTGAAGAAATCTTGTTAAATGTTGACAGCATAACTACCAAAATACAGAAGTATGTCCTTAATATTTTTGCAGTGCTATTTCTGTTGAAAAGTTAAAATGATTACATTAGAGATGTGATGTGCCACTTTTCAAAGTGTCTGATGGCTTAAATTAATTTTCATTAATTTTTCATATTTTGAATTCTTTTGAAAGGCTTACAAAAAAACTACATTTGAATTGTAATTCCATGCTATTGACAGGACTATTAATTTTAATGAAGTTAGCTTACCATGTTTACAGTATGATAATTGTGATAGAAATGTGAATTTCGGGGGGTGGCGGGCAGGTATGCTGCTTACCTGCTGCGCGTGACGCCGGCCGCGGCGAAGGCGGACGAGGCGGGGTGTCGGTGCGGTGGGCGCGGTAGTGACCCTGGACATGCGTCGGGCCCTTCTCGCGGATCGCCTCAGCTACGGCTCCCGGTGGGGCCCTCTCGGGGGAAGGGGCCTCGGTCCCGGACACCGGCGAGGCGTCCCTTCTCCGCTCCGTAAAAGTGTCCATCTCTTTTCTTTTTTTTTCTTTTGTTGTGGCATATGCAGCAGGTACCTGCTCGTTTTTCGTATGTGGGTAACAACATTTAACTATGTGTATATATTTCCGAATTGGTTTAACTGCCACCCGCAAATAAAAAAAAAAAAAAAAAAAAAAAAAAAAAAAAATCTAATTGATCCGCCCGACCCGACCCGCACGCGGATAAAATCTTATTTTTTAAAATTTCATCCGCCCGATCCGCGGATAATCCGCGGACTCCGCGGTTGTGCCCGCAAACCGCGCATCTCTAATATATATATATATATATATATATATATATATATATATATGAAATACTTGACTTAGTATTTATTATATATATATATATATATATATATATATGAAATACTTGACTTGGTGAATCCTAGCTGTAAATATACTTCTCCCCTCTTAACCACTCCCCCAACCACGCCCCTCCCCGCCCCCCACCTCCCGAAATCGGAGGTCTCAAGGTTGGCAAGTATGACGATAAGCAAAACTCCCCAAAAAGTGCACTTCCCCTTTAAGATAAAATTGCACATAGTATCTAACAATGTCATACATGTTGATTAATGGTCGAGTATAATTAGGTGTTGTCTTTGTGTTGTCGTGTAACCGTTACTCACACTCAGGTTACTCTTTTTAAAATAGAGCTCGTGCTGCTGTTTCACTCTTTTGTGGTGGTGACATTTTGCTACCTGGAAGGGAATGACAAAACATTTTAGCTAATTTTGACGTAACTTAATCCTTTTAATCTTTTTCCACACGAAACGAGTGGAGTGTAACGAGGTAAGGGGCCTGTCAGTCACATGATGATGTGTTGCGCTTTTAAAACAAAACCATGTTTACCTCCACGGTATATTTTTTGGGAGGGACAAATGCGTCTTTTTCCTATAATTAAATATTGAAGATGCACTTCGCCCCCGGTACTACGCCTATGTATGTGATGTGTTTGTGAAGTGCCTCCCTCTTTGGGATTAGGCCCCGCCTCCTCAGCCACCAAGTCAACGTGCACATAACCCAGGAGTGCAAACATGAAGCGTGCATTGGTGTGTGTGCTGATGGCTGCCTGGAGCCTTGGTAAGGTCATTTGAGGTGAGCATGTCAGGTTATATGATGTTTGACCACATTTGTTGTCCTCTGACAGAATGTGGCAGCCAGACGGTGCACCAGCCAGCAGAGAATGTGTACGCCATTAAAGGCGACTCAGTTACGCTGGACTGCAGCTATGAAAATTCTGTAGGCAACAACTACATCTACTGGTACAAACAGGACGGGCAGGCGGCACCAAAGTTAATCCTGAGCCTCTTAATATTCGGTGAGGGCAAGACTGAGAGCAGCTTTGAAAAGAGGTTCAGATGCAGCATCAATGACACCGCCAAGCGAGCTCCTCTGAATATCCAAGACGTGCAGCTGAGCGACTCTGCTGTCTTCTACTGCGCCATTTAGCCCACAATGACTGACATCTCTAGTGCACCCGCACAAAAATCTCTGTGGGCTCCTCATCCCACTGTGGCTGTTTGAGAGCTGGTTCTGAGGACGTTTTCACAGCTTTTGTCGTTGACAGGACATCACAGGGGTGGCAAACTGGAGATGTTTTTTTTGCTTCTCACCAGACTCCGAAAGTTTCCTGGACTTAACCGTTAATTTGTACATTCCTTAATCAGTCCCTCCAGGATTTCACGATGTTGCCAATTCATGCAAGTTCAACCATTATGCGCGCCCCTCAACTTTGTCCTATCCTCCCAGTTTGCCCGAACAATTTGGCCAATCATTGACATTTTTGCCTATTGAATATGTCCGAGCAGCACACAAACGCAATGCAACTGCTAACCAATCAAATGTTTCCCTGCATCGCTCAACATCTTCACTTCCTGGTTTACGCCAACAGAGATTCTGTGATGATCTGTCACATTCACGTCTTGTTATGTTTCCTTAGTTTGTGTTTATTTCCTGTCAGCACTCTTATTTTAGTTCCACTTCCTGCATGTCTCCCACAGCGCTCGTTTCCCTCACCTGTCCCTGATTGGCAGCCTGGCACACCTGGTTGCAGTTGCCTTGCAGTTGCCTCGCCCTCCAGTCAGGGCTTGATGTTTGTTTCCTATTTCCCGAGTCAATGTTCCATACACTATTTCCTTTTTGACATTAAAGTCATGTTGTCCTGCGCAATGCCTGCCATCTTAAGGCTCTGAATGCTGTGGGGCTGTCAACATTGCGTGGACAACGGGGCCGGAACCTCTGGATTGGCAGACCGGGGTGGTGGTTCCTCTCTTTAAGAAGGGGAACCGAAGGGTGTGTTCCAACTATCGTGGGATCACACTCCTTCCCAATAAGGTTTATTCAGGTGTACTGGAGAGGAGGCTACTCCAGATAGTCGCACCTCAGATTCAGGAGGAGCAGTGGGGTTTTCGTCCTGGTAACTAAAAATCAACAATATAAGTAGTTCACATGACATGACTATAGCATGTTGTGTGAGTGAAAACATATTTAAATTGTGTGCACAGGTTTGAAGAAGAAAAAGATAATCTAAAAGTCAACAACAAAAGTAATTCATATTATTAAATGTGTCAGTACGTGGACTGTGAGGGTTTTGAGGACAGGTGACATGAGGACAGGTGAAAACTAATGGGTTGTCATGGAAACAAAACAAACAAGAGTGCACAAAGGGTCCAAAAACCAAACCGAACATAACCAAAACAAAACATGATAACACAGACATGACAGAGCCCCTCCCTTCAGGACAGATACTAGATGTCCAAAACAAAAAAAATGAACAAGAGTCATGGGAGGGCGGGAGGGGGACATGGTGGTGGGTCGCCAGACCAAGTGGCCCCGAATCCACCGAGACATAGTCAGGCGGCGGCGACGCGTAGAGCGCCGCTGTACCTGACGAGGTGGGCGACCAGGGAAGGGCCACATCCGTGACGGACAAGGAGGTCGGCGCACTTGGCGTGGCGGACGACCAGGTAGCGGCCACTTCCGTGGCCGACGAGGAGGCGGGCGCATCGTCATCGTGGCAGGCGTGGAATTTGCGCGCGTCCTCGTCGTGGCAGGCGGCGAAGCTTGGCGTGGTGGGTCTTGGCATGTCGAAGCTTGGCGTGGCGAAGCTTGGCATGGAGGGTCTTGGCATGGCGGGTCTTGGCATGGCGGGTCTTGGCATGAAGGGTCTTGGCATGGAGGGTCTTGGCTTGGATCTTGGCTTGGGTCTTGGCGTCGTGGAGCTGCGACTGGCGGCACTTAGCGTCGTGGAGCTGCGACTGGCGGCACTTGGCGACGTGGAGCTGCGTCTGGCGGCACTTGGCGTCCTGGAGCTGCGACTGGCGGCACTTGGCGTCGTGGAGCTGCGACTGGCGGCACTTGGCGTCGTGGAGCTGCGACTGGCGGCACTTGGAGTCGTGGAGCTGCGACTGGCGGCACTTGGCGTCGTGAAGCTGCGACTGACGGCACTTGGCGTCGTAAAGCTGCGACTGGCGGCACTTGGCGTCGTAAAGCTGCGACTGGCGGCACTTGGCATCGTGAAGCTGCGACTGGCGGCACTTGGCGTCGTGGAGCTGCGACTGGCGGCACTTGGAGTCGTGGAGCTGCGACTGGCGGCACTTGGCGTCGTGAAGCTGCGACTGACGGCACTTGGCGTCGTAAAGCTGCGACTGGCGGCACTTGGCGTCGTAAAGCTGCGACTGGCGGCACTTGGCATCGTGAAGCTGCGTCTGGCGGCACTTGGCGTGGAGCTGCTACTGGTGGCACTTGGCGTGGAGTTGCTATTGGTGGCATTTGGCGTGGAGCTGCTACTGGAGGAACTTGGCGTGGTGGAGCTTGGCGTGGTGCGGCTAGGCGTGTTGCTAGCTTTGGAGCAGGGCGTGGAGCTAGCCGTGGCATAGGTGGTAGCCGTGGCGTAGGTGCTAGCCGTGGCGCTGGTGCTAGCCTTGGTACTGGTGCTAGCCTTGGCGCTGGTGCTAGCCTTGAAGCTGGTGCAGGTAGAGGTGGCCTAGCTGGGGGTTACGGCTTAGCAGGCCGAAAGACCGGTGGTGGCGGCCGGGCCGGAGGTTGCGGCTTAGCAGGCCGAAAGACCGGTGGTGGGGGCCGGACTGGAGGCTGTGGCTTGGCATGGTGAAGCTGAGTCACCCCACCCGTACAGTTCCCAGCCCTACCCCCCCTCAAGGAGCGGATACCAGACGCGCTCCCCGCAGTTTGGAACAGTTTTTAGGGATGGGTGGAGGGAGGTCAGGAGGGGCGCAGAATCCTCCCCTTTGAATTGTCCAAAATGTCTTTCATCTTTTTTTACCTGGGATTGAGTGGGCGGAAAAAAGAAAAGTCCTGTGATGCGTGCGGGGCATGAAAACTAGATGACTGTGATTGACTGGACCTGATTTCTAAAAACATATCTTGGTAAAGTTTTGTTATGGACATGGAGTCTTTGGTTGGGAGCAGTTGACAAAAAAGAGATTTGAGGAAAAAAAAATCTTGCTCTGTGATGTCATCCTCCGGTGATGGCGTGGCGTCATCCTGGAACAGCGGGGCTGGCAGCAGTCTGCTTCCGCCCGGAGTGGGAGGAGCCTGCGAGAGCGGCACATCCTGTACACTCGCGGAAGGCCTCCCCGACGTCCCTCGTCTTGAGCGGCGCTTCCGTGGCTGGGGACACGCGCCAACGTCGTCAGAGCACGGAGCTCAATGGCACCAGTTTTCCGCCAGGACCCCAGACCAGGTCCCTGCGCTCCACAGAGGAATAGCGCAGTGTCTCGGCCTCCAATGAGCCTCATCCAACTCGTCCAGATTTTGTTGAGGAAGAACTTTTTAATGCTGGTGACATTCTGTCAGTACGTGGAGTGTGAGGGTTTTGTTTTCCCGAGATGCAAGTAAAGCTGGATCGGACATGGCGTGAGGGTAAGGACATCTTTATTTTAACGCTAACAAAAGGAATACCGTATTTTCCGCACTATAAGGCGCACCGGATTATTAGCCGCACCTTCAATGAATGGCATATTTCATAACTTTGTCCACCAATAAGCCGCCCCGGACTATAAGCCGCGCCTACGCTGCGCTAAAGGGAATGTCAAAAAAACAGTCAGATAGGTCAGTCAAACTTTAATAATATATTGAAAACCAGCGTTCTAACAACTCTGTCCCAAAATGTACGCAAATGTGCAATCACAAACATAGTAAAATTCAAAATAGTGCAGAGCAATAGCAACATAATGTTGCTCGAACTTTAATGTCCCAACACACAAAATAAACATAGCGCTCACTTTCTGAAGTTATTCTTCATTCGTAAATCCTTCGTCTTCGGTGTCCGAAGTGAAAAGTTTGGCAAATGTGAGATCCAAAATGGACGGTTCCGTCTCGTCGAAGTCATCGGAGTCAGTGTCACTGTTATCCAGCAGTTCTGTGAATCCTGCCTTCCGGAAAGCTCGGACCACAGTTGTGACCGAAATATCTGCCCAGGCATTTACGATCCACTGGCAGATGTTGGCGTCGTCTGGCGCTGCCTCCGTCTTAGTGAATGTGTGTTCGCCTTCTGTCATCCATTGTTCCCACGCAGTTAGCAGTCTAGCTTCGAATGCCCTGTTGACACCAATATCTAGCGGCTGGAGGTCTTTTGTCAATCCACCCGGAATGACGGCGAGTATTGAATTAAGCGCGTAAGCGTGTCTCTAAATGTGATGTTATGAGCTAGCAAATATAACAACTACACTACCCAGCATGCAACGATAGTTACGAGCATGCGCGGTAGCCCTGAGAAGCGTTGTATGCTGGCAGTTAGAATGTGGTTATGAGCACGCTGTGAGTAAACGTTGAGAACTCAGTTAACACGCCTCGTCTGCATTATTTATAATTAGACAGACAACACACTTAATAAGAGACATTTTGGAGTCTTTACATAAACACACAAATGGAAATGAAACGTCACATATCCCAGCATGCACCGCGCGCTTCTTCGTCATCCACTGTTCCCACGCAGTTAGCAGTCTAGCTTCGAATGCCCTGTTGACACCAATATCTAGCGGCTGGAGGTCTTTTGTCAATCCACCCGGAATGACGGCGAGTATTGAATTAAGCGCGTAAGCGTGTCTCTAAATGTGATGTTATGAGCTAGCAAATATAACAACTACACTACCCAGCATGCAACGATAGTTACGAGCATGCGCGGTAGCCCTGAGAAGCGTTGTTGTATGCTGGCAGTTAGAATGTGGTTATGAGCACGCTGTGAGTAAACGTTGAGAACTCAGTTAACACGCCTCGTCTGCATTATTTATAATTAGACAGACAACACACTTAATAGGAGCCATTTTGGGGTCTTTACATAAACACACAAATGGAAATGAAACGTCACATATCCCAGCATGCACCGCGCGCTTCTTCTACGGGGAAAAAAGATGGCGGCTGTTTACCGAAGTTGCGAGACCGAAACTTTATGAAAATGAATCTTAATATTTATCCATATATAAAGCGCACCGGGTTATAAGGCGCACTGTCAGCTTTTGAGAAAATTTGTGGTTTTTAGGTGCGCCTTATAGTGCGGAAAATACGGTAAACAAAAAAGCGCGCACAAGGGCGGAAGTACAAACTTGGCTAATGAAAACAAATCTAACACAAAGGCAAAAACTATGAACATGAAACTAAAATCACTAACTGTGGCATTAATAACAAAAACTTACTTGACAGAGCAGGAATCTATGGCATGGAACACGTGATCAATGGCGTAACAGGGGTAGTATGGATAATGTGACCAGGACGATCAACAGAAAAAGACAGCCTTAAATAACAGTGACATGATTAGTGACAGGTGCGCAAGTGCAAAACGTGAGACAGGTGCATGACATGAGGACAGGTGAAAACTAATGGGTTGTCGTGGAAACAAAACAAACAAGAGTGCACAAAGGGTCCAAAAACCAAACCGAACATAACCAAAACAAAACATGATCACACAGACATGACAAAATGACCATAGCGTGATATGCTATTAAAACATTTAAACAGTGTGCACAGGTTTAAAGAATAAAAATATTGTTAGTTTTGTAGTAATAGTTTAAAACTGCGTGTAAATGAATAAGATATCCCTAACTTGTCAGTTACGCTTTTAAACGAGTTCTGATTAAGTTGAAGTGAAATGGTAGGCCATTGTATACAAAGTGTTTAAAGATCTACTTTTAATTCGAATATGCTCACTCTTACACACAATGCATATTGAAACCATTAAAATTATATTTTAGTCTAAAAAGAGAGGCTATGTATTTGAATGCCAGAATAACATCTGTTTTATTAATTTTACAATAAAGTCTTCTTTGCTATATAACATGGCTAAAATAGTTGCGGCAAAGAAAGGGTACAGTTGCAGCGATTATCTTTTCAAACGCTCGTCTTTTTTGTCTTCTTCACTTTGTTCCTGATGCCCGACCATTTTTTTTAGCCTGTTTGCTGTTTTCTGTGGGCGGAGAAAGAAGCACCTCCTACTGAGTCATCGTCGGGCACCGCTTGCCGTTTTCAGTCATATGGTGACTTTCAATCTGATTTGCATATTTATAAGGGCGCGGGGCCTGGGCGTGCCAGGCTACACAGGTCGATTCAAAGTAGATTGCGATGTAACAAAGAAACGTGCTTGGAATTGTGCGTGCGAAAACTTTCGTACATCTGATTTTTTTACTGGTCGACGCCATTTTCTGGATTTGATCGTACGTCCATATTTAGTAGGAAAGCCACGCAACTCTCTGAACATGAGGCCCCTGGTCCACATGGAACACCTACTCAGTGGCCTTGTGGTTAGAGTGTCCGCCCTTAGATTGGTATGTTGTGAGTTTAAACCCCATAAAAATGGGACCCATTACCTCCCTGCTTGGCACTCAGCATCAAGGGTTGGAATTGGGGGTTGAATCACCAAAATGATTCCTGGGCGCGGCCACCGCTGCTGCTCACTGCTCCCCTCACCTCCCAGGGGGTGAACAAGGGAACGGGTCAAATGCAGAGGACACATTTCACCACACCTAGTGTGTGTGTGACAATCATTGGTACTTTAACTTTTTTCACGTCTGATCTGTGTCAAGTTATGTTCTGCTTGAAAATACTCGCTGACCAGCAGCTGTGGAGGAGAACGGTGTCTCCTCTGGTACCAGGACAGGCCAGTGTCACCGCTGGAGAAGTTGCAGGACAGCGTCAGCAGCGCTCTGTCCAAACCCACCACTTGCTCCAGGGATGATGTCATCATGTCCTGACAAGAACACCAACTATTCAACAAAGTCTTTGCCATTTTTGCCTCACAACCAGTAGACCAGGGGTGTCTAAAACGTTTGACTTGAGGAGGCCACATCGGGCTTAAACAATTGCTATATATGTGTGTGTGTATACACACACATTATGTTGATATAATCTTATATACTTATATAATTTGATGGGGAAATGGGGAGAGTGTTTTGCATATCACTCATCATGCATTTTAGTGGATTTATATTGGGGTCATTTTAAATTATGAATGGTAATTCATAATGTCCACAAAGTTCAATGTGCTATGCTCGTTTTTCTGTGTTGGTTATAGTTTAGTAGTGGGAAAAGTTGCTTAGATTGGGTCATAAAAAGTGATGCTGTGCTTGAAACTTGCAAAGAAAATTCATATTTAAAACTCATTGACCATAAATACTGTCGGAGGCAGATATTTACATATATCCGTATTTAAGTGTTACTTCTTTATTTTCATAATCATATTACAAAACAGCTAGTGTTTTTCTTCCAATTGTGGTCTTTTGGTTGTGTGTGTGTGTGTGTGTGCTGTGAGCATACGTGTGCTTGTGTGTGTGTGTGCTGTGAGCATACGCGTGCTTGTGTGTGTGTGCTGAGAGCATGGGCCTGCTTGTGTGTGTGTGTGCGCTCGCTTGTGTGTGCGTGTGTTGCTATTGGTGAAGGTGGAGTCCGCGGGGAGACACGGAGGGGGGGAACAAGGTGAAGTAGTTAAGGAGATGACTCGAGCACAGGGCGAGGAACCTAACGGTTTAAAAGAAGGCTTACAGAACGTATGTGCTCGAGAATTTAAGAGTTTGATGGAAGAGAAAACAAAGTTAGAGAAGAATATGATAAAATGGACGGGCTGGTCTTTCACATGTCGCGCATGCACTAGACTATTCAAACGACCTGCCCAGACTTTAACTAAGCCACCGCCCCCTACTCCAGTGACAAGAGAGGGAGGAACTCACACGCCCCACTAAGATTGAACCTACCTCCAAAACTTAAAATGTTTCCATCGGCTCAAATTCTTAACCCCTCCCTTTGCACGTCTGACCATTTTCCTCTGGCAGATGGTAATCTCGCGCGTGCATACCAGACATTTTTGACGCATAGCGCTGACCATAGGGGCCTGCTTCAATATAAGTCTTTTGCCGTCACAGAAATGCAAGCCATTGTTGACCTTGCTTTCCCACCTGTACCTCAGGGAGGGAGCCTTTGGCTAAACACTTTGGACAAAGCTAACCCTGATATACACGGTGCCAAAAACAACACATGGCAGGGACATCTTATTCATCACATGCAAAATTGGACAGAGCAGGATGATAACAACAAGGCTGGTGGTAGAGTAACAAGGAAACAACTACTTAAATTACAGATCGCTGAAGATGAAAAGTTAAAAGAACCAAAAGGTCAAAGATCAGCTAAGGTATATTCAGCAGTAGGTGACCTTGCTTTTGAGTCCCAGCGGGTGGAGGAAAGAATCCTCAACAGACGTGCGACCAGACGGTTGGACTCGGGTGGTGGACACGGTGCTTTAAGGCCAAGACAGGGTGAAAACTGTTTCATCTGTGACCAGCCGGGTCACTGGCAACGTGAATGTCCTAACTCCTCTGAACGAGACAGGCTCCCAATTGCAGCCAAAACATCATACAGGCATGGCAAAGGACGCCCAAGGCAGAAGCCCCAGCAGGAAATACAGACAGGCCCCCTGCTGGACATAAGTGTCAACGGACAATGTTATCAGTTTGTGATTGACACTGGTGCCACCCACTCATTTCTGAATGCAGAGGTACCAAAGAAACTGTGTGCTTCCTTTTTGAAGGTCAAAGGCTTCGCTGAGGTCACAAGAATGTTACCTGTCACCAAACCTCTTCCGGTTCAGATTGCTGGACTCTCGTTGAAGCACCCCTTCGTGGTTGACCTGCACACACCTTGCCTGCTTGGTAATGACCTCCTTTACAGACTGTACCCTGACATTCAATATCGCACAGAAGGAACCTTCCTGGTGTTACCTGACGGCTCAACCACCAAGCTGCGACACCACTACCAAGGCTCCTCCATGAGCTCATACCTCAGCCTGAAACACCAGAAATGGCTGACATCTCCAACTGCTCTATCAGTGAAAACCCTGGCTGACTGAGATGCTTCCGTGTGTACCGCCACCCGACTCGCCTCATGTTATGATCACCAGATAGACACTGATGCCAGGAGGCCTTTGACTCCTTTATATGTATATATGTTGGAACTCAAGGTGTGGCTGCTCATATTGACCTATCTTTGCTACAACTAGCATAGTATAAGATGGACACAATTGCTGTCCCACATTGTTCCCTTGCTCTCTGCCCCGCCTACAAAACCAAGGACTTAGGTCCAATGATAAAACACAGCGTAGCTGCCACTCATTGCACCGACACCCCAAAACCACATTTTCTATTGTTTAAGTTTTCTGTTAAACACATAGCTATGGGCTGCACTTTAGACACCCCGGCTGTAGGCTACGAGGAGCTAGCAGCTACACAACAGCTGAGCTAAAATGACACATTACATTTAAGCATATCAAACAATTATATTCACGACAGAAGTCTGATAGAAAGTATTCAATAACAAACGTGTCCGCATCATTCGACTTTCTACAACATGAGCTTGACTTAATTTGTTATTGTGGCCACCAGGTGTGGTAAAATTTCAAATTACTATTGCTAAAACATCAGCCATAAGATTAGTATTTTTCTAGTATTTGTGTCAATATAAATATAGGCATATTTTGAAGCTTTCACCATATTGAATAAGTTACATAAAATTTAGGGTTTAGTTGAGTTTGAGTTATTTCTGATTTCGCTAAGGGGTCCCCTACCCTAATACCACCCTCCAGTGGTCCACAGAGACTGAAATGACTTTCATTGACCTCAAACATGACCTGTCCTCCGCCCCTGCTCTTGCTGTACTTGACTATTAGCTGACCTTTTTCTTAGATGTTTCTGAAAGTGATAGTATTACTGACACAGTCCCTTTTTCAGAAACAGAAGAGGGAGGAGGTGAGGGTGGATTCAGACTCTTGGATTCAGACTCCTTACAACAAAATTGAAATTTTTCTGACACATTCCATAGTTTTAACAATATTCCTGTGGGTAAGAAGTTATAACTAAATTTAACTTGAAAATAGCCATTTTGCACATCGATAGTAGTTTAGTAGATCAATTTGGAATATGGAGGAGGTGAGGGTGAATCGTGTATAGTTTTTGACTTCATTGATATGATCAATACGGTGAAAGGGAAAAGATACTTGCTGACTTGTGTTGACAATCACAGTGGTTGGCCGGAAGCAACCCCAACCCCAAAAGAGGATACAAAATCAGTAATTAAATGGCTTGTGAATGACCTAATTCTCCGACATGGTTTCCCTAAAAAAGATTATGTCAGACACCGGCACCCATTTTAAAAATACTCACTTAGCCTTGGTCGAAAATGCTCTTGGACTAGAACACAGGTTCGGTTCGGGGTACCATCCTCAGTCCCAAGGTAAGGTTGAAAGGATGAACCAGAACATCAAAAACGAATTGGCTAAAATCTGTGCACAGACCAAATTGAATTGGATTGACATGTTGCAATTAGCGTTAATGATCATTCGAATGTCCGTGAATAAAACTGTTTTACCGCCCTTTGAGTTTTTCACCCTATGAACTGCATACAGGTCAGCCCTTCCCAGGATCAACACCCCCCCCGGAAGAAGGAATCAGCGTAAAACCAAAATGGTATTTTACACAAAATGCAGAATTTGTGTGCCAGTACTTCTGTACAGATTCGAGGATGACAGCCCGCCACTCCAGATACCCTTCCGTCCACTGAGAGGGTCAAGATCAAGGTCATCAAACGCAAGTGGACGGAGCCCAGGTAGAATGGTCCCTTCAAGGTCGTGGAACGGACGTCCCACGCCCTTCGACTGGCTGGTAAAGGGTCACCTGGTACCACCTCTCCCTCTGCACTCCCGCGGAGGAGCCTGCCACGGAAGGGGCCCAGAAAACAACGCTGAGAGACACCTCCCTCCGTTGAGCTGCCGTCTACCGTCGTGTAGATCTTCCAGATTTTCTACCTACATTACTCTGATCAACTTCTATATTGTATATCATTGCTTGAGACCAGTCCATATGCTGAATGTTTCTTAGTTTTTCTTGCTTGTTTTCAGCATAACTATTTGTGTCGTTACATTAAGTGAAAAGTTTGATGTTTATCCCCGTTTCGTTACCTGAATTACTCTGATTTTGATAGATGAAAGGCAGGATGTTATACCAGTAGGATTCCCTGACGGACTGGTGTTTGGGCTTGTTCTACTGACCTTGTGTCTCAGTTCTTCCTTCCCGACGACAGTGACTGACAAGTGTCTTAGAACATACGGTGGACTTGAAATAGACTGGGTCAAGGGGGAGCAGCAAGACTTACTTTTTTGACCTGTGCAGTGTGATTAAGTGCGGGGGGAAAAATAGTTATTACCGTGGTAGTAACCTCTATCTTTGTTACGACTCAAACCTGAACCATTGGTGTCGGATGCGGACAACATACTCTGGTAAGTTGTGCCCCTCGTGGAAGCAGGTAACTCACTACACAGGGCCCTTAGATTACCATGACCCTTTATATGCCAGCATACCTCCACAATTTAAAGTTATTCTGAGAGGGATGACCTTTCAGAGGAATTTTGATCGTTCCCAGAACCCCATTGCCCTTACAATTGCCAGAGCGGGTGTTATGCCTAGTTCCTTTTATGTTGTTTTGGGGGTTGACCAGACAGGTACAGACCTTAAAGGAATTATTAAAATGAATGTCCTTCAGAGGGCGTTAATTACCTCTGACCCCTCTGTAGCACCTAAAGTGCCACTCCACCTCGGTGACGTTACAAAGGCTCTCACATCTGTGTATACTAATGACATCACCGCCGAAGACCTGGTAGCTTTGACCTTAGGAGCAGGTGCAGGCAACCTGTGGCTTAGGTGGATGACTAGCATGGCTAAGAGCCAAAACCTGGGTGACTGTGTTGCTTGTTCCGCTGGACGTCCCTTTGCCCACACTTACCCCGCCCCTTTTAAGTTGACTGACACAAATGGCTCAAACTGTCTTATCTCCTTGTTTTCTGAACCCACACCGCCAGGTTGTGATTTGTTGGCTAGTGTGTACCCTCCTGTTGAGAATTTCACCCGACTTCTTCCCTTTGTGGCCCAAAAGCTGAAGTACACGTGTTTTCAATTTACAGGACCCTCTTCATCCCCCTACAAATTGGGTGACATTAACCCCTCCTGGTGCACCACGCTGATAGATGGCTCAAGGATAGGCCCTTGGGCACGAGCTGACTTATTCTGGTATTGTGGGGAGCACAGATTGTACATTAGAATCTCGACGTCAGCCGTTGGACTTTGTGCTATGGTTAGACTGGTGACCCCACTCACCCTAGTGGGTACCAAATTAACACACCCCTTGGAACTCCTGTTTCAGCGGCCTCTCTAACTTCCCGCCGAAGACGCCATGTTTTATCTCGGAGGAGTGTAACGGGCTCCTTTGATTTGATGAGAAACCCTGATGGTGTTTACTTTGATGCAATTGGACAACCAAGGGGGGTCCCACCACAACATAAATTGTGGTGTGAATCCTGTGCAGGTTTCGAGAACCTTCCTATAATTGCTGCTATTTTCCCTGTGACTGCTACTAAAAATGTAGAACGCATTAACTATGTTTTTTATAATCTGTTGAGACTAACCAACCTGACTCGTGATGCTGTTGAGGGGCTTGCTGAACAACTTGCCCCAACTTCCCTCTGGCCGTCCAGAACCGCATAGCCCTTGACCGTATCCTAGCCAAGGAAGAAGGTGTGTGTGCAATGTTTGGCGACCAAAGCTGTACCTTCATTCCTAACAACACCGCCCCCGATGGCTCGGTCCAGAGGGCCTTAGAGGGTCTCCAAGCCCTGTCTAAGGAACTTACTGAAGTTTCCGGTGTCTCTGACCCCTTCAAAGATTGGCTCCAAAGCACCTTTGGAAGGTGGTCTGACCTAATTAAGTCTGCCCTGATCTCCGTTGGAGTTTTCTTGGCCATCATAGCCTCATGCGGTTGCTTTATCGCCCCTTGTGCTAGGTCTTTATGCACCCGCTTCATTGTTAGAGCTGTAGAAGGTCAACCCCCCCTTTTTCTGGGTTTGCTATGTCACTGAAGGGGGTCAAGCAAAGTGGTGACTTTCGAGAAATGCTAGTTCCCTTCCCTGACAGTGACGACATTGACATAGATTCCATCCGTTTATCTCCCATGTAACTATGCTTTTATTTTTCTACTAGCTTGCTCAAAGAGGGACGTATTTTAGAAGTGTTGTACTAGTGATAAAGATATTTTTAGAAGATCTGAAGGGGGAATTGTCGGAGGCAGATATTTACATATAGCCGTATTTAAGTGTTACTTCTTTATTTTCATAATCATATCACAAAACAGCTAGTGTTTTTCTTCCAATTGTGGTCTTTTGGTTGTCTGCAAATACTGTGTGCTAACCTTGACTTTGGAATGTAAGGAGAAGAGATACTCCTTTTTCTTTATCTGTTCTTGTGTCCAGCTGCGGAGGACAATGGGCATGTGTTTGGGCTGGAAAGACAAGACAACGAGGGTGGGAGGGAGAGAGACTTTATAGAAGAGAAGGTTTCCATATTTTAGATCAGACCATCTTAGCTGCGCGATTGAATGTCCTATGCTGGACTGGTCTCATTATATTTCCAAAGCTTTGGAGATAAAATTACAAAATACCTATTCTGTCTCTGGTGGTTCTTCTACTCAGCTGTACTGTCATAAAGAGCTTGGGAGCGACCAGCCGCTTGAATTCTCTGGGAGGAACCACTGGTCCGAACGCAACAAGTCCCACTTAGATGTCTCACAAATATTCTATTTTGGCATCCGGCAAAAATAGAAGCCACGTACAGTTTTCTGAATCTTCAGGGATAATCTAGTCCAGATTTGAGAACTTAAAGTGGGTTTAATTTGGACCTGGACTAATCTGGTGTACATGCTTGAATTAGTATTTGTTATATCTTCACTTCTGCCATAGCCTGCCAATGTATAGCAGCAGAATGCAGTGGAGAGAAATAATTTTTTTATTTTTTTCACTGTTCCAATTTACTTCAAATATAACTCCACTGTATTCTTATGTAAACAACTTAATCAGCAACATTTTTTTATTCTCATCGTACATTTGGATGTCTTCAATCAGCACTTTACTGAAAATGTTGTACAAACCCCGTTTCCATATGAGTTGGGAAATTGTGTTAGATGTAAATACAAACGGAACACAATGATTTGCAAATAATTTTCAACCCATATTCTATTGAATGCACTACAAAGACAAGATATTTGATGTTCAAACTCATAAACTTTATTTTTTTTTTTGCAAATAATAATTAACTTAGAATTTCATGGCTGCAACATGTGCCAAAGTAGTTGGGAAAGGGCATGTTCACCACTGTGTTACATGGCATTTTCTTTTAACAACACTCAGTAAACGTTTGGGAACAGAGGAGACACATTTTTTAAGCTTCTCAGGTGGGATTCTTTCCCATTCTTGCTTGATGTACAGCTTAAGTTGTTCAACAGTCCGGGGTCTCCTTTGTGGTATTTTAGGCTTCATAATGCGCCACACATTTTCAATGGGAGACAGGTCTGGACTACAGGCAGGCCAGTCTAGTACCCGCAATCTTTTACTATGAAGCCACGTTGATGTAACACGTGGCTTGGCATTGTCTTGCTGAAATAAGCAGGGGCGTCCATGGTAACGTTGCTTGGATGGCAATGTATGTTGCTCCAAAACCTGTATGTACCTTTCAGCATTAATAGTGCCTTCACAGATGTGTATGTTACCCATGTCTTGGGCACTAATACACCCCCATACCATCACAGATGCTGGCTTTTCAACTTTTGCGCCTATAACAATCCGGATGGTTCTTTTCCTCTTTGGTCCGGAGGACACCACGTCCACAGTTTCCAAAAACAATTTGAAATGTGGACTCGTCAGACCACAGAACACTTTTCCACTTTGTATCAGTCCATCTTAGATGAGCTCAGGCGCAGCGAAGCCGACGGCGTTTCTGGGTGTTGTTGATAAACGGTTTTCGCCTTGCATAGGAGAGTTTTAACTTGCACTTACAGATGTAGTGACCAACTGTAGTTACTGACAGTGGGTTTCTGAAGTGTTCCTGAGCCCACGTGGTGATATCCTTTACACACTGAGGCAGTACAGCCTGAGGGATCGAAGGTCACGGCTTAGCTGCTTACGTGGAGTGATTTCTCCAGATTCTCTGAACCTTTTGATTATATTACGGACTGTAGATGGTGAAATCCCTAAATTCCTTGCAATAGCTGGTTAAGAAAGGTTTTTCTTAAACTGTTCAACAATTTGCTCACGCATTTGTTGACAAAGTGGCGACCCTCGCCCCATCCTTGTTTGTGAATGACTGAGCATTTCATGGAATCTACTTTTATACCCAATCATGGCACCCACCTGTTCCCAATTTGCCTGCACACCTGTGGGATGTTCCAAATAAGTGTTTGATGAGCATTCCTCAACTTTATCAGTATTTATTCCCACCTTTCCCAACTTCTGTGTCACGTGTTGCTGGCATTAAATTCTAAAGTTAATGATTATTTGCAAAATTAAAAAAAACGTTTATCAGTTTGAACATCAAATATGTTGTCTTTGTAGCATATTCAACTGAATATGGGTTGAAAATGATTTGCAAATCATTGTATTCCGTTTATATTTACATCTAACACAATTTCCCAACTCATATGGAAACGGGGTTTGTACAACATTTTCAGTAAAGTGCTGATTGAAGACATCCAAATGTACGATGAGAATAAAAAAAATGTTGCTGATTAAGTTGTTTACATAAGAATACGGTGGAGTTATATTTGAAGTAAATTGGAACAGTGAAAAAAATAACAAATCTATTTCTCTCCACTGCATTCTGCTGCTATACATTGTCAGGCTATGGCAGAAGTGAAGATATAACAAATACTAATTCAAGCATGTACACCAGATTAGTCCAGGTCCAAATTAAACTCACTTTAAATTTTCAAATCTGGACTAGATTATCCCTGAAGATTCATAAAACTGTACGTGGCTTCAATTTTTGCCAGATGCCAAAATGGAATATTTGTGAGACATCTAAGTGGGTATTTATGGTCAATGACCATGAGTTTTAAATATGAATTTTTTTTGCAAGTTCCGAGCACAGCATCACTATTTATGACCCAATCTAAGCAACTTTTCCCACTACTAAACTATAACCAACACAGAAAAACAATCATAGCACATTGAACTTTGTGGACATTATAGAACATGTCCAATTACCATTCATAATATAAAATGACCCCAATATAAATCCACTAAAATGCATGATGAGTGATATGCAAATCACCCATTTCCCCATCAAATTATATAAGTATATAAGATTATATCAACATAATGTGTGTGTATACACACACATATATAGCAAATGTTTAAGCCCGATGTGGCCTCCTCAAGTCAAACGTTTTAGACACCCCTGGTCTACTGGTTGTGAGGCAAAAATGGCGAAAACTTTGTTGAATAGGTTGTGTTCTTGCCAGGGCATGATGACATCATCCCTGGAGCAATTGGTGGGTTTGGACAGAGCGATGCTGACGCTGTCCTGCAACTTCTCCAGCGGTGACACTGGCCTGTCCTGGTACCAGAGGAGACACCGTTCTCCTCCACAGCTGCTGGTCAGCGAGTATTTTCAAGCAGAACATGACTTGACACAGATCAGACGTGAAAAAAGTTAAAGTACCAATGATTGTCACACACACACTAGGTGTGGTGAAATGTGTCCTCTGCATTTGACCCGTTCCCTTATTCACCCCCTGGGAGGTGAGATAATTTTACGTCTGATATTCCTTCTTTTCCAACAATTGGTGACAACATTGTGTTTCTCAACAATGGAGATGTTTACGCCTTAGAAGGGTGGCGCTTGAGTGACGTGATGGCCTGGAGAGAGGCAGCGCTTGAGTGTGGTGAGAAGCAGAAGTTAGCAGGTGGATTATTCATCATGTCACTGTCAGCTTGTTGGCTGCCGCTCCTCTCTCTGATAGGTGAGTCAGTGGAAGTGAAGTTATATAAAAATTATTTGTTTGATTGATCTTTGAAACATGCTTGTCTCGTCGTTCAGGGGTTGTCTGCGGTGGCGAGCTGACGGCGCTGATGGGTGAAGTGTTCGCGTCAGAAGGCGGTCAGGTGATGTTGTCCTATCTTTATATTAGTGACTTCTCTAGTGCCACTTACTTCTTCTGGTACAAACATCTTCCGGGACGACCACAGCGACAACATGGCCTTCTTCTCCGTTCAAGAACTCTTCATGGACCCTTCCAAAAGCCTCCACCAGGAGGACAACTGCACAACTTTAAACCATTACTGTGTGTGTGTGTGTGTGTGTGTGTGTGTACGTGAAGCACCTCCCTCAGTGGGACTAAGCCCACTGAGTCAGCTTACACGCAGCCCAAGAGTGCAGACATGAAGCGTGCATTGCTGTGTGTGCTGATGGCTGCATGGAGCCTCACCCTCCTTCCCTCTGCATGGAGCCTCGGTAAGGTCACGTGAGGTGAGCATGTCAGGTCACATGTCTGACCACCTTTGTTGTCCTCTGACAGGAAGTGGCGGACAGACGGAGAATGTGTACGCCATGAACAGCAGCTCAGTGACGCTGGACTGCAGCTATGTCAACTCTGGAGGCAACGACTACATCTACTGGTACAAACAGGACGGGCAGGCGGCACCAAAGTTCATCCTGAGCTGCTTGAAGATCCGTCAGGGCGAGACGAAGAGCAGCTTTGAAAAGAGGTTGAGCTGCAGCATCAATGACACCGCCAGGCGAGCTCCTCTGAAGATCCAAGACGTGCAGCTGAACGACTCTGCTGTCTTCTACTGCGCCCAGCAGCCCACAATGACTTACAGCACTGCTGCACCCGCACAAAAACCTCTGTTGGCCCTTTTAGGTCAAAGGTCACACTGGTGGCGTCGCCTCACAGATATCCCTTTTTTCACTGGTTCAGAGTATATTTTCAGTTTTTGTTGTTGCGAACAGCATGTTTTTTTTGCTTCTTACCAGATTCCAAAAGCTTGCTGGGCTGATTGTAAATATGATATTTCACTTCATATTTTTCACCACAATATTAATGCAGCCAGAACACTGCTAGTGAGTCACGGTATTATATAAAAAAAAAAAGTGGTATTGGCACTAAAACAAGTTTTGGCACTGCAACACAAAACAAAAAAATACACCTTTTGTGGATGACATGATTTTCACTGCCAATCTTCATATATTTTTACTCTGTCACAGGTTTTTATTTTCAACTTTCCGTTTTCCAGATCCACTTTTCTTTTTAACAGTTTCAATTTACTGCATACTTGCCAACCTTGAGACCTCCGATTTCGGGAGGTGGGGGCGTGGGGGCGTGGTCGGGGGTGGAGCAAGGCGTGGTTGGGGGCGTGATTAAAAGGGGAGGAGTATATTGACAGCTAGAATTCACCAAGTATTTCATATATATATATATATATATATATATATATATATATATATATATATATATATATATATATATATATATATATATATATATATATAGCTACATCCTGAAAATATGAAAACAAAACTGTGTTTAGATAATTGATACTTCAAACTTGCATAAATAAATCTTAAGGAATATAACATAACTTGGCTTCTGAGAGCTTCAAAATGTAATGAATAAAATGCTAAAGTTGTTGATAAACAAGCAATTATTTTAATAATTAAATATGGTCATTTTAAATGAATTATTATAATTTAAAATTAATTATTTCAAATATGTTTATTTTAATGTATAATTCTAATGCCTGGATGTAATAAGGAGTCAGAAAAAATACAAATAAAAATACAATTAATTTTGATGTTTTTAGCAAAATATAGTAAAAATGTTTTTTTGTTTTTTTTTAATTAAAAAATATATTTATTTTTAGGTAAGATAAACATAATAATACAATTTATCTCTCGTCTGGATGATTTATTTCTTGTCACCCTGTTGTCCTCCCGTTGTGAAAAAAGGCTGTCCTCACTCAGGTGCATGGAGCTGGAGGGGGCGTGGCCTCCAGCTCCGGCTGAAAATCGGGAGATTTTCGGGAGAATATTTGTCCCGGGAGGTTTTCGGGAGAGGTGCTGAATTTCGGGAGTCTCCCGGAAAATTCGGGAGGGTTGGCAAGTATGATTTACTGGCAGAAATGTCACGTAAAGGGGAGGGGTTCTGTAGGTTGGGACGGCGTGGGGCGCTTGGGAGAGTGGCCGTGCCAGCAACCTGAGGGGTTCCTGGTTCAATCCCGTACTCTATACTGCACCATGGTAGTCCCATACTTTACATACTGTGTTGAAGTATGGGGGAATACTTACCACAACACAATTCATCCTCTGATCATATCACAGAAAATAGCAGTGCGGATCATTCACAACGTTGGTTATTTAGAACATACTCATAATCTGTTTATGCAATCAAAGTTGCTCAAATTTGATGACCTTGTTAAATATAATACATTAATAATCTTATATCAAGCATTTAACACATTATTGCCGCTTAATCTACAAGGTTTTTTTTTATAAGACGAGTGCAGGCTCATAACTTGAGAGGCTTTGGATATGTCTTATTGCCGAGAGCTCAAACCACTCGTAAACGTTTTTGTGTGTCTGTATGCGGAGTAAAACTATGGAACAAACTTGTCAAGACTTGGACTATGGCGTGGTTTGTTCTCCCGAGGTGCAAATGATTTGGACCAGACATGATGTGCAGGTGAATACATATTTAATTTTAACACTCAAAAAAAGAATAAACAAAAGGCGCGCACAAGGGCGGAAGTACAAAACTTGACTATAAACACAAAACTTGCACAAAGGCAGAAACTATGAACAATGAAACAAAACTTGCAAACTATGGCATGAATAAAGAAAACTTACTTGGGCGAGAAAACGGCATGAAAAAGAGCAGCAAGGGTCATAAGGGTGTGTGGAGAGTGTGATGTTGCCAGACAGACAGCCTGGCAACTCGAAGCTTAAATAATAGTGACATGATTAGTGAAAACAGGTGCGTGACTCAAAACGTGAAACAGGTGCGTGACGTGACAGGTGAAAACTAATGGTTGCTATGGTGACAAAACAAACAAAAGTGCACAAAAAGTCCAAAAACAAAACTGAACATGACTAAAACAAAACATGATCACACAGACATGACACAACTGGACTTACAACACAAGCAATGCCAAACTATTAACTGATTTAAACTATTATACAAACATGGGGTCTGGGTTCAAATATAGAGATGAGGGTCTTTAATTTGACCTGCTGCTGTACTCTGTGTCAAAGTGTTAACATGTGCTCAATGTTTCCTCACCATTATTGCTATGTTGTCTATTACCATTGTTGCAGTGACGTGCGGTGAAGTTCATGACTGGTGAGGCACTGACTTCATCACAGTCAGATTTACAAACATATGAACCCTAAAGAGTATCTTATTCACCATTTGATTGGCAGCAGTTAACGGGTTGTGTTTAAAAGCTCATACCAGCATCCTTCCCTGCTTGGCACTCAGCATCAAGGGTTGGAATTGGGGGTTAAGTCACCAAAAATGATTCCCGGGCGCGGCGCCGCTGCTGCCCACTGCTCCCCTCACCTCCCAGGGGGTGATCAAGGGGATGGGTCAAATGCAGAGGACAAATTTCACCACACCTAGTGTGTGTGTGACAATCATTGGTACTTTAACTTAACTTTAAATTTACACATACAAACTGTAGCACACAAAAAAGCACATTTAATAAAAAAAACGTTATTATGGTCTTACCTTTACTTATAAGTGCGGGAACAGTGGTGTTTGTGTTGGAGGAGTTGTGAATGAATGAAATATGAAATCCGTGCTGCAGTCTGCAGGTGTACCTAATGTTGTGTCCCTGCAGTCGTTCACGGCTCCTCCGGCGCGAGTATTGTTGTTTTTGCACTTTTTGGCTTCTTGTTAAGTGACTTTTTTTGGGTGGATTCGGTCTTGCACGTGGAGGGGTTGGGTGTGGGCTTTGGTTGGTGTGGCGCTCCCGTCGGGGGGTGCACTCTGCGGCGGAGGTGCATTAACCGGCACCAGGAGGCGGGATTACGCGAGCCTCACACAGTGCGTCTTCGCAGCCGTTTTATGGTTGCTCAGCACAAGAAATACGTTACACACATACAGTTGTTGACAAAATACACTGTACATTATATACCTCAGCTAACTAAACTATGGAAATGTATAATATAGTTCATATAGCAATACGGTCTCACTGCACAGCAGGCCAGCAGTTAGCCGAGTCCGCAATCCATGTTGAGGCACAAATGAGTGACGTGCCTCAACTGGCTGCTGATCACCGCACCGTCTCTTCTCAGTATTTGAACAGCACATGTGAAAATTCAGCGATTTTGAATAAAAATAATCTAAAACTGGTGAAGTTAAATGGAAAATAACTTTATAGTATAATCACTGGATACATATAACAATTTAATTAATTTTTTTTCTTTTTAAATTTTTTTTCTTTCCATGATGGTGTCATGACTTGGTCCTGGGGTTTAGTTTTTCTCGAAGGCAACGGAAAGTTGGCTCGGGCGAGACGGGAATGCAGGTACATTTTTATTTAAACATTGGCATGGACAAAAAGGAGCAGCGTGAACGATAGACATGAAAAAAGTGTCAGAAATGTGCAGAGCATAAATGTGGGGATGTCACCAGAAAGACAAACTGAAAACACTGAACTTAAATACTACAGACATGATTAATGAAAACAGGTGTGTGACTCAAAACGTGAAACAGGTGCGTGACGTGGCAGGTGAAAACTAAGGGGTTGCTATGGTGACAAACAAGAGTGCACAATGAGTTCAAACGTGGAACAGGTGAAACTAATGGGTAATCACGGAAACAAGACAAGGGAGTGAAAAGCCAGAAACTAAAGAGTCCAATAACTAAACAAAACATGACTAAGACAAAACATGATTACACAGACATGACAGAATCCACCCCCTTACGGACAGATCCCAGATGTCCAAGAAAAAACTTAACAAGAGTCATGGGAGGGCGGGAGGGGGACATGGCGGTGGGTCGCCAGCCCAAGTGGCCCCGAATCCATCGAGGCATAGTCATGTGGCGGCGGCGAGTAGAACGCCGCTGCAGCAGGCGAGGTGGGCGACCCGGGACGGGCCACATCCGTGGCCGACTGGGAGGTGGGCGCACTTGGCGTGGCGGGCGACCAGGTAGCGGCCATATCCGTGGCCGACGAGGAGACAGGCGCGTCGTCATCTTGACAGGCGTGGAAGCTCGGCGTGGAAGCTCGGCGTGGCAAGTCAGGCGGCGGGTCTTGGTCTAGGCGTGGGTCTTGGTCTTGGCGTGGATCTTGGTCTTGGTCTAGGCGTGGGTCTTGGTCTTGGTCTTGGTCTTGGCGTGGGTCTTGGTCTTGGTCTTGGCATGGCGGGTCTTGGTCTTGGCATGGAGGGTCTTGGTCTTGGCATGGAGGGTCTTGGTCTTGGCATGGCGGGTCTTGGTCTTGGCATGGCGGGTCTTGGTCTTGGTCTTGGCATGGCGGGTCTTGGTCTTGGTCTTGGCATGGCGGGTCTTGGCATGGCGGGTCTTGGTCTTGGTATGGCAGGTCTTGGTCTTGGCATGGCGGGTCTTGGTCTTGGCATGGCGGGTCTTGGTCTTGGTCTTGGCATGGCGGGTCTTGGTCTTGGTCTTGGCATGGCGGGTCTTGGTCTTGGCATGGCGGGTCTTGGTTTTGGTCTTGGCGTGGAGGGTCTTGGTCTTGGTCTTGGCATGGAGCTGGTGCTAGCATTGGTGCGGCGACAGGTGCTAGCCGTGGTGCGGCGACAGGTGCTAGCCGTGGAGCTGCAACAGGTGCTAGCCGTGGAGCTGCGACAGGTGCTAGCCGTGGAGCAGCTAGCCTTGGAGCAGCTAGCCGTGGTGCTGCTACTGGTGCTAGCCTTAGCTCTGGTGCTAGCCGTGGTGCAGCGACAGGTGCTAGCCGTGGTACATCGACAGGTGCTAGCCGTGGAGCAGCGACAGGTGCTAGACGTGGTACAGCTAGCCGTGGTGCTAGCCGCGGAGCAGCTAGCCGTGGTGCTGCTACTGGTGCTAGCCTTGGCTCTGGTGCTAGCCTTGGCGCTAGCCGTGGTGCAGCTACTGGTGCAGGTGGAGGTGGCCTAGCTGGGGGTTGCGGCTTGGCATGGCGAAAGACCGGTGGTGGTGGCCGTGCTGGAGGCTGTGGCTTGGCAGGTCGGAAGACTGGTGGTGGCGGCCGTGCTGGAGGCTGTGGCTTGACATAGTAATGCTGAGCCACCCCACCTGAACAATTCCCAGCCCTAGCCCCCCACCTCAAGGGGCGGATACCAGACGCGCTCCCTGCGGTCTGGAACTATCTCTAGAGGTGGGCGGAGGGAGGACAGGAGGGGGGCAGAAACTTCCCCTTTAAATTGTCCAAAATGTCTTTTTTGTACCTGGGATTGAGTGGGTGAAAAAAAAACTTGGGTGTGGCTTGAGTCCTGGGGAGCGGGGAATCAAAAGAAAAAGAATTCAGAAAAAAAAAATCCTGGTCTTTGACGTCATCAGGGCGAAGCCGGGCTGGCTGCTGTTTGCTTCCGCCCGGAGGGGGAGGGGCTTGTGGGAGTGGCGTGTCCTGCCGGCTCGCGGAAGTTCTTCCTGACGTCCTTCGTCGGGAGCAGCGCTTCCGGCACTGCGCTGCGTCCCCGCATTCCTGGGACCAAATGGAGTCTCTGTACTCCATGGAGGAGTAGCGCAGAGTTTCCTCCTCCATCGCGCACAGGACCGCCCAAGAAGCCTCGTCCAAACTGTCCAACTTTAGTGCAGAAAAACTGTTTTGCTGGTGACATACTGTCATGACTTGGTCCTTTTTTCTCGAAGGCAACGGAAAGTTGGCTCGGGCGAGACGGGAATGCAGGTACATTTTTGTTTAAACATTGGCATGGACAAAAAGGAGCAGCGTGAACGATGGACATGAAAAAAGAGTCAGAAATGTGCAGAGCATAAATGTGGGGATGTCACTAGAAAGACAAACTGAAAACACTGAACTTAAATACTACAGACATGATTAATGAAAACAGGTGCGTGACTCAAAATGTGAAACAGGTGGGTGACGTGACAGGTGAAAACTAAGGGGTTGCTATGGTGACAAACAAGAGTGTACAATGAGTCCAAACGTGGAACAGGTGAAACTAATGGGTAATCATGGAAACAAGACAAGGGAGTGAAAAGCCGGAAACTAAAGAGTCCAATAACTAAACAAAACATGACTAAGACAAAACATGATTACACAGACATGACAGGTGGCAGGTGAGGCCCCCGCCTCACCTGCTCCAGTGACCGCACGTCACTGATATATATATATATATATATATATATATATATATATATATATATATATATATATATATATATATATATATATATATATATATATTCATTCATCCATTTTCTACCGTTTGTCCTTTTCGGGGTCACAGGGGGTGCTGGAGCCTATCTCAGCTGTCTATTTTTTTAAATCTGTCCTTTTTAGTCAATTTCTACCGCTTGTTACTCTCAGTGTCTTCTATCCTCTCAGGCAAATCATATTGTCTAAAAATGCATTTTCCCATCAATAATGTGGGATAATCACGCTGGCGGCGCAGTGTCGGGCGAGTACTCTTTCAGTCATTTAGTGTTTTAGTGCACAAGGAATATATATATATATATATATATATATATATATATATATATATATATATATATATGTATATATATATATATATATATATATAATATATATATATATATACATATATATATATATATATATACATAGAGCCCGGCCCCCGGCCAAATTGTTTTAACCCAATGCGGCCCCCGAGTCAAAAAGTTTGGTGACCCCTGCCATAGAATTTTCTGTCTTGATGAAATATGCCTTTAATCTGGACAGTTACGACAGGTATTTTATACACACTTTTGAGGCAAATGCAATCTATAGTAGTGGTGTCATTATTTGTTTATATTGTATAATGATTATTGATTTTATTCAGATTGAAGAGGAGTTTTCTACCCAAATGTGAGATGGACCAGAAGTGGCACAATAAGTTCTTAAAGAGGACTTGCACTTTTTGCCTATCGTTTACGATCATTATGAGAGACAAGAACACACATCTTTTTTACATTTTTTTGTAATGATTTTAAAGATAATAAACGACGCTTGATAGATGTGGCTAATAGGAGTCACTGTTGTAGCCTTCAAAACCCTCTAAAACAACTTCAAACCCTCCAGCAACGTTTTTTATACACACTGCAAGTTCTATTTATATTGTAGTAACAGACATGATCATAATATGTACCGTATTTTTCGGAGTATGAGTCGCTCCGGAGTATAAGTCGCACCTGCCGAAAATGCATAATAACGAAGGAAAAAAACATATATAAGTCGCACTGGAGTATTAGTCGCATTTTTGGGGGAAATGTATTTGATAAAACCCAACACCAAGAATAGACATTTGAAAGGCAATTTAAAATAAATATATAATAGTGAACAACAGGCTGAATAAGTGTACGTTATATGAGGCATAAATAACCAACTGAGAACGTGCCTGGTATGTTAACGTAACATATTATGGTAAGAGTCATTCAAATAACTATAACATATGAATGAATGAATGAATTATTTATTTCAAACCTGCTTAGTACAACAACACACATTTTTTTTTTAAACATTTTGGCAGGGACATTTATGCAAGGCTTGAAAAGGGGTTGGATGAAGCAGATGCTTATAATATCCCAACCCCTCTCACTCATTCCACATTTAACATAAACAATATAATACAAGAACAATACTATACAAACAAAAACAAGAAAAGCTCCTGTACACTAACAATACAATAGTACCACTGTTAATATGACAAGACAAGACGAGACAAAACACACACACACACACACACACACACACACACACACACACACACACACACACACACACACACACACACTCACACACACAGGCCCAAACACTCTCTGACCATACACCTCTCTCTCATCGCTCTGTGCTGAGGGCATCACTCTCTTTCCTCCTCTTTTTTAAACAGTCTTTTAAATGTAATCATGTTAAAACAGGTTTTTAACTCGTCCCCTAAGTTGTTCCACAGACTGACTCCACGCACTGAAATGCACATTGATTTTAAAGTTGTTCTAAATTTAGGAAAATATAATTTGTTGTTTCCTCTTAGACTGTAACTATGGTGAGCATCTCTATCCTGTAATAGGTTTTGTATATTGGATGGTAGAGTTTTGGGATGCCCTAAATATAATTTGAGCAGTTTTAAAATTGATCACATCGTGCAGTTTAAGTTGCTTTAACTCCATGAATAGTGGATTTGAATGATGTAAGTAGTGAACATTGGACACAATCCTAATGGCCTTTTTCTGCAGAGTGACTAAAGGCTGTAGATGGGATTTATAACAATTTCCCCAGACTTCAACACAATAGTTTAGATATGACATAATAAATGAATGATACAATAAAAGCAGAGCATTGGTGTTCAATAAATGACATGATCTCCTCATCATTCCAACACATTTAGCAACTTTTGTCCTCAGGTAATTTATATGAGGCTTCCATGATATATTTTCATCTATTACCACTCCCAAGAATGAATTTTGTTGAACATATTCTATTGGTGTATCATCAATAACAATCCTGATGGGTATTTCACTTTTGCGATTGCTAAAGAGCATGATTTTGGTCTTCTTTAAATTCAGAGACAATTTGTTGGTATTAAACCAAGTTTTTAACTTTATCATCTCCTCAGTTACAGAGGCCAGAAGTTGCTTCACGTCGTCACCTGCACATGTAATGGTTGTGTCGTCAGCAAAGAGGATGAACTTCAGCAGTGTTGATACTTTACATATTTCATTGATATACATTATAAATAGTGTGGGTCCCAGTATCGACCCCTGGGGGACTCCACAGGTTATGTTCATGAGTGTAGATTGATGTTGGTCGATCTGAACAATCTGCTGTCTCTCATTCAAGTAGCTCTTCAGCCATTTCCCTGCCACTCCCCTTATGCCATAGTTTTCCAGTTTATTTACCAAAATCTGGTGGTGAATGGTATCGAAAGCCTTTTGCAGGTCAATAAAAATTCCTAAAACAAATTTGTTTTTCTCGATACCATTAGTAATGTTCTCTATTAGATCACTTAAAGCTAATGAAGTTGACCTATTTTGTCGGAACCCATATTGACAATCATATAATAATGTGTGCTTTTCAATGAAGCCACGAAGTCTATTATCAAATCATTTTTCCAATATTTTTGACAACTGTGGCAGAAGGGAGACGGGCCGGTAATTTGTGAAGTGGTGTTTGTCTCCAGATTTGAAGATGGGGATGACTTTTGAGAGTTTCATTTGTGAAGGAAATTGTCCAAGTTGAAAAGATAAATTGCAGATGTATGTGAATGGTTTGATGATTTCTTCCGCTACATTCCGGATTGTCCTCATGTCGAGGTCATAAATGTCACGTGATGTTTTGTTCTTGCTTTTCTGAATAATCTGTAAAACTTCCTTTTCGACAGTCGGAGTAAGGAAAATCGAGTAAGGATTTTTTTCAATAAGTTCCGTGGGCTGTTCATCATTAATTGGGATTTTTGTTGCCAGCTCAGGCCCAATATTAACAAAAAACATATTGAGGCCGTCAGCAATCATCTGCTTGTCACTTATGATTTGGTCGTTCTCAACAAAAAACTCTGGATAACAAGGACTGCTTGAACCATGCACAATAATTGTATTTAATACCTTCCAAATTCCCTTTATATAATTTTTCTTTTGGATTAATAGTTTGGTGGTGTATTCTTTTCTGCTTGCTCTTAATATGCTGATTAATTTATTTTTATATGTTTTGTACCTTTGTTCTGTTTCTATGGTTTGATGCCTAAAGAAAGTCCTATATAAATATTTTTTCTTTTTGCAAGCGTTTGCAAGCCCTTTGGTTATCCATGGAGTTTTTGTGGAGTTAGTTATAGTGCATTTTTTGATGGGGCAGTGTGTATCATAAAGTGAGAAAAAAATGTCATGAAATAAATTATAAGCTGCATTTATATCTGACGTTTGAAAAACAGAATCCCAGTTTTGTTTCGCTAAATCATTCTTAAGTGCTGTTATTGATCGTTCTGTTGTGGCTCTACGATAATATTCACTATTTACAGGTTTGGATGTTTTACAGTTAATATTGTACACCATGAACCCGGGTAAATGATCACTGACGTCACTCACTAACAAGCCTCCAGTTACAGTCTGATCTACAAAGTTACAAAATATGTTGTCAATAAGTGTGGTGCTGTGTGTTGTGATTCTTGTGGGTCGTGTGATCAGTGGGAATAAGCCCATGGAGAACACGGTGTCAATAAATTTTGCAGTGTGTTTGTGTTTAGTAGGATTCAAAAGGTTGATATTAAAGTCACCACATACTATATATTTTTTGTTTCTCTTAAATAATTTTTCCATCCATTCATTAAATATTTTCAAGTCGGATCCTGGTGTCCTATAAACGCAGCTTACAATAATGTGTTTCCTATTTGAAAATTATAATTCCACAGTGACGCATTCGAAGAGTTCCTCAACAGCTAAACACATATCATTTACAATACTACAGCTGATATTTTTGTCCACATACAAAGCCACACCTCCTCCTCTCTTATGTTTACGGTTGGTGCAAAACATTTCATACCCATTTATTTCAAACTCATTACTTGTATTCTCATTCATCCATGTCTCTGAAATACCTATAATACCACCTACTCAGTGGCCTAGTGGTTAGAGTGTCCGTCCTGAGATCGGTAGGTTGGGAGTTCAAATCCCGGCCGAGTCATACCAAAGACTATAAAAATGGGACCCATTACCTCCCTGCTTGGCACTCAGCATCAAGGGTTGGAATTGGGGGTTAAATCACCAAAATGATTCCCGGGCGCAGCCACCGCTGCTGCCCACTGCTCCCCTCACCTCCCAGGGGGTGATCAAGGGTGATGGGTCAAATGCAGAGAATAATTTCGCCACACCTAGTGTGTGTGTGTGACAATCATTGGTACTTTAACTTTAACTTTAACTTTAACTTAATATTAAAAGGAGATTTGAATTGACTCAAATAGTCCTGGATATCATCAAAATGAGAGTATAGACTCCTGCTATTAAAATGTACTAGAGATATGTTATTATCTTGCATAAATGTTTTATCAAATGTGACGTCAGTATAATATAAACAATCATTGTTGGTGTTTTGAGGAGCATTTCTATCTGGGTCCATTTCGCTCATAAATCTTTGTGATTTGTAGTTGATGTGGTCTGAGAAACTGATCGATTCCAAATTGTGGGAGTTTATCAAATCTTCATTCTCCTCTACTTCAGAGGAGAATTCACTATCAGAACTATCCATATAGAGTTATTTCAGAAACATGAAAAGAAGAAGAGGGTGTGTGATCATGGTCAGATAAATCATTCCTCTGTTCATGAAACATGGACAAGAGAAGAGGACATATGGTCAAGGACTGTGGGCCACAGACACACAACACAAACATGCACACAACTGGACCATTCAAGCAAACACATAAACAATCTCTCATCCGCACACACAAAAACATACACTCGTACACTGCAGGCAATAAAATAAACATGGAAAAACACAACAAAACAAAAACAAAAAGCTCCCCCCAAGAGCTTCTAAATACCCAATTGCAAAAGTAAAAAACTAAAGAAGTAATATTAACAAAAAATATACATATATATATATATATATATAATACATACATACATACATACATACATATACATATATATACATACATATATGCACACCATATATGTATGAGGCGTGGTAAGTATCACATATTTAATATGGAACAACTTCAAAATGCAAAAATAGTTTCCTAAATAATTTCCATTCATCACACCATTTTCATAGTTAGGTTCGGATAACAAATAGAAACAAATAAAAATAAAACTCGTATATATCTTCTGTGTACAAAATAATAGTGCTTTAGTAAAAAAAAGAAAAACAGTCACGTGGCAACATGACGCGTCAACGACCCAGGAAGTAAACAGACCCATGCCTGTCTCCAGCACAGAAGCACTACGGTGAAAAAGTCTCACTGAAGAAAAATCAAACAAAAATAGTCTTACCAAGTGTCGTATGTCCATGTTTCTGTGTTGGTACCCCCAAGTTCAGTGGAGTTTACGAGGCTGCGGAGATAAACTTTTCAGCCTCTGCTGGATTGTCAAAAAAGTGTTGTTGGGAGCCTTTGGAGAGTTTGATAGTTGCTGGGTAGATGAGAAAGGCTTCAAAACCAGCTTTTCAAGCGCTGTACATTGTGGAGTAGCAGGGTCGTCTCAGCTTGGCCGTGGCGTCACTGTAGTCCGGGGCAAAGCGAACGGAGTTCCCGGAGAGCTGAAGAGGAACTTTCCTAGCCTCCTTCAGGATGCGGTCCCTATCCGTGTACCGCAGACATTTCACAATCATCGCCCTGGGACGGGGAGATTGTCGCGGGGGGCCGATGCGATGGGCCCGCATGAGCTCCGGAGGATTTGCAGCCAAGGCAGGGAACCACTTGGGGATGTTGGCGGACAGGTAAGACAGCGCGTTATTTCCTTCTTCGCCTTCTTTGATATTGATGATTCTAATGTTATCCCTCCTGCTTCTGTCCTCGAGATCTATCATTTTTTTCTCAATCTTCGTGAGCATGCTAGTGAAATTGAGCATAGCGTCCTCATTGCTCTGGACACGTGTTTCAATAGAAGACACTTCATTGCGGACAGATTCTATATCGGCAGCGTGCTTGGATAAAGTATCTTGAATTGAACCAGGTTGATCCTCCAATCACTGGAATCTCTTTTGGGATCTATCCTCTGCTTCATTGAAAAATTTCCTGAGTAAAGTCTCAAGATAGGCCTCAGTGACGACAGGTGTTTGAGACGAGGACGCACCCGACTCCATTGTTGCCCTTTTCATTAAACTTTTGTAACTGGTGTGCAACAAATAAGAAAAGCGTTGTTCATAAAAGAAACAATTATGGCAGAAATCCAAGTAGCTTAAGAGTTTTTTAGAGCATGCACAGGGGAGCTTCAGTTTTGGACGTGCTCTACTCCGCCATCTTGTTATAGAACATGCTATACATTTACCAAACAATCTGTCACTCCTAATCGCTAAATCCCATGAAATCTTATACGTCTAGTCTCTTACGTGAATGAGCTAAATAATATTATTTGATATTTTACGGTAATGTGTTAATAATTTCACACATAAGTCGCTCCTGAGTATAAGTCACAACCCCGGCCAAATAATGAAAAAAAACGCGATTTATAGTCCGAAAAATACGGTAATATGTTGAATATTTACCGTATTTTAATAATTTAGATTTTTGTTTCCAGAGCAGCGCACGTCTGAGTTCTGGCAACATGGGTGTTCCGACTTCCAGAATCAAACACGTGTGTGTGTTCTAATCATGGCAGACTTGCTAGCAGACGACGAACACGACTATTTTTGGACAAATTGTCATGTTTTGTTTAAGTTATGTTCTGTTTGGTTTTTGGACTCTTTTTAGTTCCTGCTTTTTCACTCCCTTGTCTTGTTTCCATGGTTACCCATTAGTTTCACCTGTTCCACGTTTGGACTCACACACCTGTTACCAATCATGTCACTGTTATTTAAAGCCTGTCTTTTTCTGTTGGTCGGCCTGGCGACGTTAACTCTGTTTACCTCTGTCATTTTCATGCCCTGCTTATTCCATCGTTTATGCTTCTTGCCATGCCACGTAAGTTTTTGTTCTGCTCATGTCACAGTAAGTGTTTATTTGTTTCACGTCCATAGTTTTTGCCCAAGTGCTAGTTTGGTTTTCTTAGCCAAGTTTGTACTTCCGCCTTGTGCGCGCCTTTTGTTTCTTTTGTTAGTGTAAAAATAAAATGATTACCTTCAAGCCAAGTCCAGTCTAGTTGTTTTGCGTCCTGAGAAAGCAATCTGCGCAGTAATTTGCGCCGCCATAGTCCACGTACTGACACAAATGAGGATTTACAACCTTATACTATTGAAGCTAAATATACTGCTGCTTATAGAAGCGAGTATACAAGGAAGAGTGAGACGTTGGAGCAGACGGAAGCCGGGAGAGGGGGATGAAAACGATTTTGACGCTATAAATATGGAACTCGAAGCTATTTTGACATAAATATCGATCATGATACACGCAACACGTCATGCATGTTAGTACAACTACAGTACATACATTGTCTGGCTCGCTCAGCTGTGTACAAACAAAACATGAAATGTGGACTAATACTTTACAGATACTGTAATATGATTGTTCATGCTTTTTCAGTCAGTACAGATAGAACAGACTAGAATAGAATAGAAAGTGCTGTATCGCAGTGTTGTGCATTACAAACTCAAACGGGTTTCGTATTGTTGTACAAGCTAACTTATCTCTTGCCGTAGCTATAACAATAACAATGTCGCTACAGGTTGATTATTCTACAGGTTACGGAACGTAAATTAAGTATTGTTGACGGTTTTTGAATGCATTATTAAAGTGATTTAGTGGTAGAATTGATTGCTCCCATTAGCTACATTGCTATAGCCACCGAGAACGAGCCGATTGTTACGTTAGAAAGCGCAAAAACAAAAAAAAAACTTTTGTCTTCTTGTTTTTTATAATGATTGTGAATAGGGATGTCCGATAATGGATTTTTGCCGATATTCCGATATTGTCCAACTCTTTAATTACCGATACCGATATCAACCGATACCGATATCAACTGATATATACAGTCGGGGAATTAACACATTATTATGCCTAATTTGGACAACCAGGTATGGTGAAGATAAGGTACTTTTTAAAAAATAAAATAAAATAAAATAAGATAAATAAATTAAAAACATTTTCTTGAATAAAAAAGAAAGTAAAACAATATAAAAACAGTTACATAGAAACTAGTAATTAATGAAAATGAGTCAAATTAACTGTTAAAGGTTAGTACTATTAGTGGACCAGCAGCACGCACAATCATGTGTGCTTACGGACTGTATCCCTTGCAGACTGTATTGATATATATTGTGTTGATAATGTAGGAACCAGAATATTAATAACAGAAAGAAACCACCCTTTTGTGTGAATGAGTGTGAATGAGTGTAAATGGGGGAGGGAGGTTTTTTGGGTTGGTGCACTAATTGTAAGTGTATCTTGTGTTTTTTATATTGATTTGATAAAAAAAAAAAAAAACGATACCGATAATAAAGAAAACGATACCGATAATTTTCGATATTACATTTTAACGCATATTATCGGACATCTCTAATTGTGAAAAATTGGCAAAATCTGAAAAAAAAAAAAAGTGCATTTCCCCTTTAAGTGTCTGTTAACATTTATAGAATAGACAAAACTATTTTACAGTACAGGAAGGGAAGAAGGAAACGGCACAGATGCAGGGACGTCATTTTAGCTCTATTATTTAAAAACAATAATATGAAGTGTGTAACTAATCCAAATATGTGTGGTGTGCGACTATGTGTAGTGATTAACTGAGTGTTACCGGGAGTGTTGAGCGAGGTGCGGAAGTACAAAATAGGGCAAGGCAGGCTCAAAGGTCCAGAGACAGGCAGGAGGTCAGGGGCAAGAGCGAGGTGTCAAAAGTCTGTGTCCAGGTGGGAGGTCGAGATCCAAAAAGGGGCAGCCAGGGAACCAGAGGGGAATACGGGGAGACGAGACACACAGCTTGTCATCAGGGAACGGAGGAATGCTGCTGGAATAACACGGGAACACAAGACAAATGAACAAGGGGGAGGAGAAAACAGAGAGAGAGAGAGAAAATGACCATAGAGCTAGGTATGATAGCTTACTGTGGCTTAAGAAGCCCGGCGTCTCATCAGCTTCAGGTGTGCAGATTGCTGATTGATTGGAGTGGCGCGCGCAGGTGTGCGCTTGGAGGTGCGCTCAGCGCACAGATGAATGCGCAATAGAATACGCCCGGGCCGTGACAGAACCCCCCTCCTTATGGACAGCTTCCAGATGTCCTAGGAAACCAGACAACAAAAAACAAAGACAAAGATCAAGAGTCACGGGAGGGCGGAGGGGGGGACTGGTGGTGGGTCGCTGGCTCAAGTGTCCTTGAATCCACCGGGGACGAGTTTGGTGGTGGCAGCGAGCAGAATGCCGCTGCAGCAGGCAAGGTGGGCTACCATGGAACGGCCACCTCTATGGCCGTAGGGAAGGCGGACGCAAGTGGCGCCAGAACCACTGCAGCCTAAAAGTTGTACGCCTACGTCCTGGGTGTTGCTGCTGTTGGCGCAAAAAGCGTCCATGCGCTGGCCACAGGGGGCGCCGTGTGCGGACGTCTGACGGCCGCCTGTGCGGCTGGCCAGCTGGAGGTCGCAGGGGCGACGATGCTGGAGAGGAGGGCGGCGCTGTGGGACGGCCCGCCGGAGACGAGGAGGATAGCGGCGCCGTGGGAAGGCCCGCCAGAGACAAGGAGAACGATGTCGTCGGAGTCAGAGACAAAGCAGCAGGCTGGCCGAGGAGCTGAAGCATGAGCTGGCCGTGGTGCTGAAGCAGGCGCCGGCTGTGGTGCTGAAGCAGGCGCCGGCCGTGGTGCTGGCACGGGGACCAGCCTAGGTGCTGGTACGGGGACCAGTCTGGGTTCTGGCACGAGTACCAGTCTGGGTGCTGACACGGGTACCATTTGGGGTGCTGACACAGAGACTAGTCTTGGTGCTGGTCCGGGGACCAGCCTTGGAGCGGGTGCTGGTACAGGGACCAGCCTTGGAGCGGGTGCTGGTACGGGGACTAGCCTTGGAGTGGGTGCTGGTACGGGGACCAGCCTTGGAGCGGGTCTTGGTACGGGCACCAGCCTTGGAGCGGGTCCTGGTACGGGCACCAGCCTTGGAGCGGGTCCTGGTATGGGCACCAGCCTTGGACCGGGTCCGGGAAGCAGTCTTGGAACAGGTGGTGGTGGTCTGGCTAGAAGTTGCAGCTAGGCCTGCCAAAGACTAAGTGGTGGTGGTCTAGCAGGGGGTAGATCTTTTGCTGATCGCAGCTGTGCCAGCCCACCAGCACAGCCATCAGCACCATCCCCCCTTTCCAAAAGCGGAGGCCAGACGCTTCCTGCCAAATGCAGAACAGTCACAAAGGGTGGGAGGCGGGAGGCCAGGAGGCGGGTAGATTCCTCCTCCTCTCTAGATAATTTAAACAGTCCATCCCTCCTTCCCACAGGAGGCTGTCGAGGAGAGCCAGAATAAAATTCCAGAGCGGTGGGCAGAGCTTGAGTCATTGGTGGCGGGGCCAGATTGCACACAATTCTTTGTATCTTTGTAGACAATGCTACATATGTACAAAATAAACCCCAAGATGTTAGTACATCAATCGAGGAAAATTATCAAACTACATAAATAACATGGTGTAATTTGATTTTGATATAATTTTTTTATCTTGATGGATTGAAAATTAACACCGATGAGTTGACTGATGAATATTATGACATAATATAAATAACGACAAATAAATATAGAATACTATTAACCGCAACATGTAAGTGTAAAAAAAAAAAAAAAAAAAAAAATTATGATTTGTACATTTTTAGAATGTGCTTGTTCTATTTTTAAACAAAGAAAACAATCTGAAGTTTTCTTTATTTTTAAGTTATCGTGCTGTGATTTTACCAGTCCGGCCCACTTGGGAGTAGATTTTTCTCCATGTGGCCCCCGATTTAAAATGAGTTTGACACCCCTGCTTTAAACCGACAAACACAAATCCTCCACTTTAAGATTTTACAGGAGATGCCAGCCACCTCAATGAGAACACCTGTGACAGCACATGCTGGACTACAGAGCCGGCCCAATGCATAAGCGTACTAAGCGCTTGCTTAGGGCCCCGCGGCCACCAGGGGGCCCCCAAAAGCAATTAACAAAAAATTCTTATTTTTTATTTTTTGCATGTACGAGTCTGACTGATGATTTCTAAATGATCAAAGATATATTATTGTACAAAAACACAATTTTAGGTCAACAGAGTGCTGCTGCTGATCTAGGCCTAGTGATTCTTCCTGCCTCTCTTTAAATGTAAAGCTGCCTCTGCTGCACCTGTGACGTTTGCCGCACTGGGCATCAAAAGCGCAGATAGAGGCAAAACAATGTCACAAAAAAGAACATATCCTTCAGGTGCAGAAAAAAGGAAGAAGAAGAAAGTGGAAGAGGAGAAAAAATGCCATGATAAAGGTATGTTTGCTTGACTTGGTAATAAAAAGTTTATCAAAGAGATTTGTAGCTGTAATTAGCTTTAGCTAGGTGACGTTAGCTAGCTAGCGCGGTGCTAGCAATATGTTTTTAGCATCAGGTTACTAGTGAGATATGTTATTTGCACAAATTGTTTGCAGCAGAGCACGGTAATTTATGTGAGTAAAATAAACATTATTTTTTACATCAACTCATAAGTTATGTGAAACTTCCCCAGGAGCATTGTTAAAATACTTTGGAGGCACAGAATCAGCCCAGAGCCAGTCCACATCCTCAGGCTCAACTGTGAGTGATGAATCAGGTGAGGAAAAGACTGTCACCATACAGTATACATTTAATTTCTTAGTATAAACATTACACCTGAAGGGAAATTAATATAGTCAAAGTATCTCATTAATATGTGTGCCTATATGTATGTATGTATTTCATCTTAGGTCCATCTCCATCCTCTACAGTGCTCTCTCACACACCTCCATCCTCTGTGCCCACTGTCCCCTCCATGTCTGAAACCACAGCTGATTTATCTAGTAAGTTAACTGCAAAACACCCTTTATAATTGCTCATTGTACTGCAGAACATTCTGAGATTAATAATTATGTCCAACAGTGCAATTTAATGACCTTATAGGTCCTTCTTTTTTAGTCAATGTCTTTCTTTGGTCACTTCCTCAGCAATTTCCACCACAACGTCCTCTTCACACCATGGAGCATCATCAGCTCCGCCAGTTGACCCAGCTGAGTGGCCTTCTTTCCTCTCAGATTCAGACAGGACTGAGCAGGTGATCAGAGGACCACTGTCTATTAAGGAGAACTTTTCATTCCCCAAACGGCATGATGGCCGAAGTTTTCATCATCATTATACCTACAGACAGCTAGTCAATGGGGAAAAAGTCAAGCGTAGCTGGCTGACTTATTCAAAAAGGAAAGATGCAGTCTATTGCTTTTGCTGAAAATTATTTTCCAAAAAGTCCTTAAAACTGGCAGCCGAGGGACAGCGGGATTGGGTCAACATAGGTGCACTGCTGAAACAGCATGAAAACACTGAAGATCATTGTAGCAACATGGTGAAATGGAAGGAATTTGCCTTGCGTCTTTCAAAGGGGAAAACTATTGATGAGACAGAAATTGGCCTCCTGGAGGCAGAAAAGAATTGCTGGAGAGACGTTCTCACACGCTTAGTCACTATTATCCAGTCACTGGCAGAAAGGAACCTGGCACTGAGGGGATCTGTTGACACATTACATCAGGCGAACAATGGGAACTTTCTAAAAGAAGTGGAACTGATTGCTAAATTTGATCATGTGTTGAAAGATCACGTGAGACGCATTGACAGTGGAGCAGAGCATATCACATACTTGGGGAAAACTATTCAAAATGAGTTGATAACCTGTATAAGTGATAAAATAGTGGAGACAATGGTGTCTGAAATCAAACAGTCAAAATACTATGCTGTAATACTGGATTGCACCCCAGATGTAAGTCATCAAGAACAGATGTCTGTTGTTGTGCGCACTGTAAATATTGACAAAACACCTGAGGTAAAGGAGCACTTCTTGGGGTTTCTTCTAGCTCCTGAATCTACTGGTCAAGGCTTGTCTGAACTAATTATTCAGAGGCTTGAAGAGTTGAACATCCCCTTTGAGGACTGTAGGGGACAATCATATGACAATGGCGCAAACATGAAAGGTGCAAATAAAGGTGTACAGGCAAGGCTTTAAAAAAAAATCCACGTGCTTTTTATGTGCCTTGTGCAGCCCATAGCTTAAATCTAGTGGTTTCCGATGCTACTAAAGGGTCCCTGGATGCCACTTGCTTTTCTGGACACGTGGAAAAATTATATAAACTCTTCTCAGCTTCCCCTCAAAGGTGGGCAATCTTGAAGAAACATGTGAACATCACACTCAAGTCTTGGAGTGGGACACGATGGGAAAGCCGGGTTAAAAGTATTGAACCATTACGCTACCAAGCAGACAAGGTAAGAGAGGCTTTGTTAGAAGTCAGGGAAAAAACTACTGACCCTACACTAAAAGTTGAGACCCACTCGCTTGCTGAAGAAATCGGGTCATTCAGATTTCACATTTGCTGTGTGGTTTGGTATGACATTCTCTCCAAGATTAACATCACAAGCAAACTACTTCAGTCAGCCAACATGCAGTTGGATGTTGCAGTGGGGCTCATTCAGAAAAACAAAGAAAATGTAATCAGTTACAGGGCAACTGGTTTTAAAGATGCACAGATCTCAGCAAAAGAGACATGTGAACAAATGAACACTGAAGTAGTGCTGGAACAGAAGAGGTTGCGAACGACAAAAAGGCACTTTGCCTATGAGATGACTGATGAGCCACAATCTGATGCCATGAAGAGGCTGGAAGTAACCTTTTTTAATGTTGTGGTAGACTGTACCATCCAGTCTTTGGAGGACCGCTTTCAGTCCGTAGGGGAGGTTAGAAGCATTTTTGGAGTGCTTTTCAACTTTAGCCAACTTGATGCACAGGCAAGGAAGGACCAGTGTAAAGTTCTCAGAGACAAACTCACCTTTGGAGAACAGTTTGATATTGATGGGAGTGCACTGGCCACAGAGATGGAGAACCTTCCAGAACTCCCTAGAGCACAGATGACCCCCTTTGAATTGCTCACTTACCTCTCTCAAAATGAGATCTGTGAGTTGTACCCAAATCTTTGGGTAGTTCTGCGGATAGCCTGCACTCTTCCTGTGACTGTTGCATCTGCAGAGCGGAGCTTTTCCAAGCTCAAATTAATAAAAAACTACTTGAGATCTTCCATGGCTCAAGAAAGACTGAGTGGACTGGCAGTGATTAGTATTAATAACAAAGTCCGCCATCAGATTTCTTACAGTGATGTCATAAATGACTTTGCCTCCAGAAAAGCCAGGAAGCACAGGTTTTAAGGAATGGGTGGAGTGGTGTGGGTGGTGAAGAACAGAGGAACAAAACTGTGATGTGATGGTCAAATGTGTGAATTAAGGACCTTAATTTAAGGTAGTTTATTTTGATTTTTCCCCAAAAAATTTTTTGCACATCGTTATGTACATTTACATAGTTTTAATATGTAGTAACTTTATATTTGTGTACAAACCGTTATGTTACCTTGTTTCTGGTAACTCTGTTCATTAATATTATTTAAGTATTTGCTTGATATTTAATTTAATTATGTTGTTTTTTGTACAATTGAATTTGTTCCTTTTTATAAATATTTAAGTGATTTTATTGTTGCACTTTATTGTTTTTCTTGCACTACGAATTATTTTTGCACATTGCTGTTTCAGGTTTTTGTTACCAAAAATAATAAAGTGAATCAGAATCAGCTTTATTGTCCAGTTATGTTTAACACACATGGAATTTAACTTCAGTAGACAGCGCTCTCTTTGTACAAAGTAAACATTAAATATGAACAATAACTAAAAATATAAACTAGTAATTAAAGACTAATATGTACAAGACTGATGAGACAAGATGACACTTTTACTGTAAATACAAAGCTTTATCACTTGGACTGTTCAACCCCAGGCCACTCTTGTAGCTGAATGTTTTCTACATTTTAAGATTAGGAACCATATGTGGCACTCTGCACATCATTCGTTCATTCATTGGTATTATTTATGTTCTTAACTGGGCCACCCCCATATCTTTATAAATGACATGTCATTTGTAAAGACATGCCAGGCTGACAATAGGATAATGTAAACAACACTGCCAGAGCCGCAATGAGTTTATAGTAGGTGTGTGAATGATCAACAATCAATATTATTGGCAGAAATAGAGGGCCCCAAAATCAAATTTTGCTTAGGGCCCCATGGAGGCTTGGGCCGGCACTGCTGGACTATATCCACTGAAACTCAAAGCTACAATTCTGATAACATTGGAGATGAAGATAAACTTTTTTTAAGTCAATATATAAATAACTGCACCAAAAAAAGTGGTGGAAAAGGAGTATTGACCAGCAATGTTATAGTCTTTATTGTTGTAAACCTTATGCTAAGATGGCAAAATTCAGGGAAAAGGACATTCGTCGTTGCGTCCCATCCCGAGAGGGACAAAATGGATGGATGGATGAGTTTCAGGCTTTGCAAATGATTATAATATTGCAGGGTCCCCGTAAACACGATAAATGGTTGTGTGAAATATGCATTAAAATTAGTCAACTCACAGGAAAGGGTTGTGGTAACCAGACGAGCCCTCAAAAATAATACAGGTGTGTGTGTGTGGTTGCAAAGGATGTGAAGCACCTCCCTCCATGAGAGTTGGCCCCGCCTCCTCAGCCAGCAAGACCGCATGCACAGAGCCCAGGAGTGCAGACATGAAGCATGCGCTGGTGTGTGTGCTGATGGCTGCATGGAGCCTCGGTAAAGTCACGTCAGGTGAGCATGGTCAGGTCACATGACGTCTTACCACCTTTCTTGTCCCCTGATAGGAAGCGATAGCCAGACGGAGAATGTGCACGTCATGAGAGGCGGCTCCGTGACGCTGGACTGCAGCTATGAAGCCAACGACTCCATCTTCTGGTACAAACGGGACGGCCAGGTGGCACCAAAGTTAATACTGAAATGCTATAAGACTGAGAGCAGCTTTGAAAAGAGGTTCAGCTGCAGCATCAATGACACCGCCAAGCGAGCTCCTCTGAAGATCCAAGACGTGCAGCTGAGCGACTCTGCAGTTTTCTACTGCGCCATCCAGCCCACAATGACTGACATCTCTGCTGCACACGCACAAAAACCCCTTTAAGCCCCTCAGCTCAAATGTCACACTGGTGGCGTCGCCTCTCAGATATCCCTTTTTCTATTTAAGAGCCGGTTCGAAGGCGTTTTTTACAGCTTTTTAAAAAAATTTATTTAAGTTATTTAGGATTTTAAATTTTTACAACACATATACAGCAGTATACATTGAAATGTTGGCAATGCAATTGCCCACAAAACGCCAAAAACAACAGGGGGAAGGAAACAACAAGAAGACACATTTCAATAAGACTAATCTTAACAGTCAGTGGAGGAAAAAAAGCATATATATACAGGTAAAAGCCAGTAAATTAGAATATTTTGAAAAACTTGATTTATTTCAGTAATTGCATTCAAAAGGTGTAACTTGTACATTATATGTATTCATTGCACACAGACTGATGCATTCAAATGTTTATTTCATTTAATTTTGATGATTTGAAGTGGCAACAAATGAAAATCCAAAATTCCGTGTGTCACAAAATTAGAATATTACTTAAGGCTAATACAAAAAAGGGATTTTTAGAAATGTTGGCCAACTGAAAAGTATGAAAATGAAAAATATGAGCATGTACAATACTCAATACTTGGTTGGAGCTCTTTTTGCCTCAATTACTGCGTTAATGCGGCGTGGCATGGAGTCGATGAGTTTCTGGCACTGCTCAGGTGTTATGAGAGCCCAGGTTGCTCTGATAGTGGCATTCAACTCTTCTGCGTTTTTGGGTCTGGCATTCTGCATCTTCCTTTTCACAATACCCCACAGATTTTCTATGGGGCTAAGGTCAGGGTAGTTGGCGGGCCAATTTAGAACAGAAATACCATGGTCCGTAAACCAGGCACGGGTAGATTTTGCGCTGTGTGCAGGCGCCAAGTCCTGTTGGAACTTGAAATCTCCATCTCCATAGAGCAGGTCAGCAGCAGGAAGCATGAAGTGCTCTAAAACTTGCTGGTAGACGGCTGCGTTGACCCTGGATCTCAGGAAACAGAGTGGACCGACACCAGCAGATGACATGGCACCCCAAACCATCACTGATGGTGGAAACTTTACACTAGACTTCAGGCAACGTGGATCCTGTGCCTCTCCTGTCTTCCTCCAGACTCTGGGACCTCGATTTCCAAAGGAAATGCAAAATTTGCATGGTTGGGTGATGGTTTGGGGTGCCATGTCATCTGCTGGTGTTGGTCCACTCTGTTTCCTGAGATCCAGGGTCAACGCAGCCGTCTACCAGCAAGTTTTAGAGCACTTCATGCTTCCTGCTGCTGACCTGCTCTATGAAGATGGAGATTTCTAGTTCCAACAGGACTTGGCGCCTGCACACAGCGCAAAATCTACCCGTGCCTGGTTTACGGACCATGGTATTTCTGTTCTAAATAGGCCCGCCTACTCCCCTGACCTTAGCCCCATAGAAAATCTGTGGGGTATTGTGAAAAGGAAGATGCAGAATGCCAGACCCAAAAACGCAGAAGAGTTGAAGGCCACTATCAGAGCAACCTGGGCTCTCATAACACCTGAGCAGTGCCAGAAACTCATCGACTCCATGCCACGCCGCATTAACGCAGTAATTGAGGCAAAAGGAGCTCCAACCAAGTATTGAGTATTGTACATGCTCATATTTTTCATTTTCATACTTTTCAGTTGGCCAACATTTCTAAAAATCCCTTTTTTGTATTAGCCTTAAGTAATATTCTAATTTTGTGACACACGGAATTTTGGATTTTCATTTGTTGCCACTTCAAATCATCAAAATTAAATGAAATAAACATTTGAATGCATCAGTCTGTGTGCAATGAATAAATATAATGTACAAGTTACACCTTTTGAATGCAATTACTGAAATAAATCAAGTTTTTCAAAATATTCTAATTTACTGGCTTTTACCTGTATATATATTAGAGTATCGGCCGATAAATGCGTTAAAATGCAATATGGGAAATTATTGGTATCAGTTTTTTTATTATCGGTATCGGCTTCTTTTTTTTAAAATTTTTTTTATTAAATCAACATAAAAAACACAAGATACTCTTACAATTAGTGCACCTACCCAAAAAACCTCCCTCCCCCATTTACACTCATTCACACAAAAGGGTTGTTTCTTTCTGTTATTAATATTCTGGTTCCTACATTATATATCAATATATATCAATACAGTCTGCAAGGGATACAGTCCGTAAGCACACATGATTGTGCGTGCTGATGGTCCACTAATAGTACTAACCTTTAACAGTTAATTTTACTAATTTTCATTAATTACTAGTTTCTATGTAACTGTTTTTATATTGTTTTCTTTCTTTTTTATTCAAGAAAATGTTTTTAATTTATTTATCTTATTTTATTTTATTTATTTTTTTTAAAGTACCTTATCTTCACCATACCTGGTTGTCCAAATTAGGCATAATAATGTGATAATTCCACGACTGTATATATCGGTTGATATCGGTATCGGTTGATATCGGTATCGGTAATTAAAGAGTCGGACAATATCGGAATATCGGATATCGGCAAAAAGCCATTATCGGACATCCATAATATATATATATATATATATATATATATATATATATATATATATATACTGCGATGAGGTGGCGACTTGTCCAGGGTGTACCCCGCCTTCCGCCCGATTGTAGCTGAGATAGGCTCCAGCGCCCCCCGCGACCCCAAAGGGAATAAGCGGTAGAAAATGGATGGATGGATGGATATATATATATATATATATATATATCCATCCATTTTCTAGCACTTATTCCCCTTATATATATATATATATATATATATATATATAAACATACATATATATGTATGTATATATATATGTATGTATATATATATATATATATATATATATATATATATATATATATATATATATACATATATATATATATATATATATATATATATATATATATATATATATATATACACACACACATACTGTATACATATGGAGGAGTTACTGACTGATGATTGTATGACATTATTCATCGGGCTTATTCTTTAATTCAGATTTTTAACATGACACCGTAAGTTTGTGTATAATGTTTTTTGACATGTGTGCTTGGTTCTCCTTATTTAAGGAACACTTTAAACATGTGTAGGTTGTTCACCATTAGTAGAATTAGTAGGAAAAAATCCTAAAATGCCATAAAAAAAGGGTAAAAGTTAAACACACAATACAAACACTCAAAATACATGACTGATGGAATGCTAAAAATATTGTGATAGACCGCTTTTAAAAAAAAACAAATGGAATTTTACAGACGTATTGCTGAATAAATGAATGTACATGAAAATAAATAATGTGGCAATATTAACTATGAACAATAAAACACTGAATATTAAGAACATATGCCTGTCGCTCCTCTTTACTTTCCAGACGACCTTTTCGAGATCGATCTTTTACAATAATGCAAAATGCAACAAATATGGCAAAACATGAATGGAATGGACAAAAAAAACACTCACAGATCCATATAATAATAATCCATACAATATCACTTTTCTGCAGAACAGAACTTTGTTGAAGAAATCTGCTTCCGTGTCCCTCTCTGACCCTAACCTCTCAGGCTGGCTGCTGTAAACAGAGGTGGAACCGGACTTAAAAGCGTTAGTAGGAACTATCCACAACAATGTAAATGAGACATGAAGCGATATCAACAATATACAGAAACAGATTATCAAAGGAGTACAAAAAGATGTTGCAGATCTCTAAGAACAGATTATCAAAGACAGAAAAGAATCTCGTAATGACATGATGGAATTTTAGAAAGTTCAGAGAAGAAAGGAAGATTCTCTGTGAAGGCAACACAGCATTGAAACGGGAGGTGGAGAAGCTAAAAGAGGAGAATGCAACATTGCGCCAACAGTTGAATGAAAAGCAGCAAGACAACACCCATTGGGACAACAGCAGTGTTGTGGAGAACATTAACACGGAGATAGAAGCATTGAGCCAACAAATGCAACTACATAACACTGATTTGAAGAGCTTCAGGTAGGAGATTGCTGCATTGGCGCCAGAACCACAGCAAACTAAAAGTTCTACGCCTACGTCCTGGGTGTCGCTGTTGTTGGCGCAAAAAGCGTCCATGCGCTGGCCAGGGGGGGTGCCGTGTGCGGGCGTCTGATGGCCGCGGTGTGGAAAGACCCACCAGAGACAACGAGGACGATGTCGTCGGAGTCAGAGATGAAGCAGCAGGCCGAGGTGCTGAAGCATGAGCTGGCCGTGGTGCTGAAGCAGGCGCTGGCCGTGGTGCTGGTACAAAACGGGTTATTTTCTCGTACCAGCCTAAGTGCTGGTACAGGGATCAGTCTGGGTGCTGACACGGGGACCAGTCTGGGTGCTGACACGGTGACCAGTCTGGGTGCTGGTACGGGGACCAGCCTTGGAGCGGGAGCTGGTACGGGGACCAGCCTTGGAGGGGGTGCTGGTATAGGGACCAGCCTTGGAGCGGATGCTGGGACGGGGACCAGCATTGGAGCCGGTGCTAGTGCGGGAACCACATGACCATTGCTGGAGAAATACTATACAGAAACACATTTATGCACTACTGGGCATTGTACAAAACGGGTTATTTTCTTCTGGGCAGCACGGTGGAAGAGGGGTTAGTGCATCTGCCTCACAATACGAAGGTCCTGAGTAGTCTTGGGTTCAATCCCGGGCTCGGGATCTTTCTGTGTGGAGTTAGCATGTTCTCCCCGTGACTGCGTGGGTTCCCTCCGGGTACTCCGGCTTCCTCCCACTTCCAAAAACATGCACCTGGGGATAGGTTGATTGGCAACACTAAATTGGCCCTAGTGTGTGGATGTGAGTGTGAATGTTGTCTGTCTATCTGTGTTGGCCCTGCGATGAGGTGGCGACTTGTCCATGGTGTACCCCGCCTTCCGCCCGATTGTAGCTGAGATAGGCTCCAGCGCCCCCCGCGACCCCAAAAGGGAATAAGCGGTAGAAAATGGATGGATGGATGGATGGCTTATTTTCTGGCACATTTAAAAATCAATAGACCCGCAACAGCAATTAAAACCTATCTTATGTGGTACTGTCAAAATTAAAATGACAAAAAAACATTTTAAACGTGAAAAAATAAAGAAGTAAAATATCTGAACTCACATTTAATCGACAGCTGAGCTAGCTTCCTGAGTTGGCCAAGATGGTCTCACAAGATGTAGTTTCTCTTTAATTATCCTTCTTGAAAATGGCCTTGCAAATATATGTGTTGTCTTGTCTAATCAAAACAGATGCAGACGAGGCATGTTGGCTGAGTTCTTAAAGTTTACTCCACAGGAGCTCATCCAAAACATCCCGGCCGGCATGTCTACATTAAACAACCTAAACGGGGCTACTGCGCATGCTCTTTACTACTGTGGCATGCTAGGTAATGGAGTTCTTATGTTACCTGGCTCATAACATCACAATATATATCTGCCTTAGGCCATCTGGAAGGCCTTACTGACGAACAACGCGTGATCTGATTAGCTATTGCAACTGTCTGTCACTGTATGTCCCCGTAGGTTTACAGCGCACGGACGTCCGCATTGCTGAACCTGAAGGCCTGTGGCAGATTTGGTACAGCATAGCAACATAACTATAACTACAAACTATAAAACAACAGCGGTGGAAGGAGCATAATATGACCTTAAGAGAATATGAATACTTTTATATATTTAGGGAAAAACTATTTTTTATCTTTAATTATGATTAAGATTTCTGGTTATGTTAGGCCAGTGCCCTGACGGCACACCACTGTTATATTCCTACCTCCTGTCTGTGCGTGTGCGCTGGGTCAGAACAGCACATCCTGACCATAAAAGGAGATGTTCGTGTGTAAGTATCCGGAAAAAAACTGCTTTAATTCATAACTTAAATGTTGGCGTTGAGCTAGACAGGTAGTCTCCTCTTAAGGATATGGTTATCACTTGTGCATTCCGAAGTCTAAATTAGGGCCTCTTTCCTACGAGAAGGGATCCAATCCACCTGCGAATATCAAACTAAGAGGCCTTATCTTGTTATGTCCTCAAACTGAAATACCGCTGTTTACTTAAAGGGGAACATTATCACAATTTCAGAAGGGTTAAAACCATTAAAAATCAGTTCCCAGTGGCTTATTTTATTTTTCAAAGTTTTTTTCAAAATTTTACCTATCACACAATATCCCTAAAAAAAGCTTCAAAGTGCCTGATTTTAACCATCGTTGTATACACCCGTCCATTTTCCTGTGACGTCACACAGTGATGCCAATACAAACAAACATGGCGCATAGAACAGCAAGATATAGCGACATTAGCTCGGATTCAGACTCGGATTTCAGCGGCTTAAGCGATTCAACAGATTACGCATGTATTGAAACGGATGGTTGTAGTGTGGAGGCAGGTAGCGAAAACGAAATTGAAGAAGAAACTGAAGCTATTGAGCCATATCGGTTTGAACCGTATGCAAGCGAAAACGACGAAAACGACACAACAGCCAGCGACACGGGAGAAAGCGAGGACGAATTCGGCAATCGCCTTCTAACTGTTATGTCTGTGTGATCATGGTTTTGTTTTTGGACTTTTTGTGCACTTTTGTTTTGTCACCATAGCAACCATTAGTTTTCACCTGTCACGTCACGCACCTGTTTCACGTTTTGAGTCACGCACCTGTTTTCGTTAATCATGTCTATAGTATTTAAGTTCATTGTTTTCAGTTTGTCGTTCTGACGACATCCCGCATTTATGCTTCTGCACACTCTCCACACACCCTTAAGACCCTTGCTGCTCTTTTTTCATGCCGGTTTCTCGTCCAAGTAAGTTTTCTTTATTCATGCCATAGTTTGCAAGTTTTGTTTAATTGTTCATAGTTTCTGCCTTTGTGCAAGTTTTGTGTTTATAGTCAAGTTGTGTACTTCCGCCCCTGTGCGCGCCTTTTGTTTGATCCTTTTTTTTTGTAGTTATAGTGTTTAAATAAATCATGTACTCCCCTTCACGCCACGTATGGTCCAAATCTTTTGCACCTCGGGAGAACAAACCACGCCACAGTCCCAGTCGTGACACTAACCAACGATTGGTATGTGTTTGTTTGGCATTAAAGGAAACTAACAACTATGAACTAGGTTTACAGCATATGAAATACATTTGGCAACAACATGCACTTTGAGAGTCCATTTCAGGCGCGCTAAGAACATATATTTTTCCACGATTTCAGCACTCAGGTTAACCATACCTAAATAGACACAAAATACTGTATTACACAAGACTACTCGAATGATTGAAAAAAATAAATGTTTTTAAGCAAAATTATTGGTAAACACAGTTTATGTATAATAATTTACGTAAAACCGCAAGTAATGAATAAAGTTTTCATCAATTAATATATTCTGTAGACATACCCTCATCCGCTCTCTTTTCCTGAAAGCTGATCTGTCCAGTTTTGGAGTTGATGTCAACAGGCCAGGGAAGCTAGGGTCTTTATCGTTGGAAATGCATCTACTTTGAGTGTCGCAGGATATCCACACATTCTTGCCATCTCTGTCGTAGCATAGCTTTCGTCGGTAAAGTGTGCGGAACAAACGACTGACCATTTCGTCGGCTTTCCCCACAGCCTCGTATTTTGAACAAATTTCGTCCAATTTCTTGCCACTTTCGCATCTTTGGGCCACTGGTGCAACTTGAATCCGTCCCTGTTCGTGTTGTTACACCCTCCGACAACACACCGACAAAAGTGAGAAAATGGCGGATTGCTTCCCGATGTGACGCCAAAATTCACCCATTTAGAGTTCGGAAATCGGTTAAAAAATATATGGTCTTTTTTCTGCAACATCAAGGTATATATTGACGCTTACATAGGTCTGGTGATAATGTTCCCCTTTAAACTTCAATGTTTGCTTTCTCCAAGATAAATATGAACATTCACCATATGTCGAACATAATATGAGTTAATTAATTCACTTCACCCATGCTAAACGTCCAGGTGGCCAATGCTAGAGGAATATGCGTTCTTCAACAACAACTGTCCAATTTGCCGAATGTAGACCACGCCCTCTGAAGCAGGAAAAGCAAAAACCTCACAAGAGACAACTTGAAAATTCAGTGGCGCTGATGTGGCGGAGCTTGAAGCAGAGCCAACATGACTGTCAGATGAAAAAGTTTCAAACAGGTGATACTGTATGTTTTTTTTAAATTTCAATAGTGAGTCTGAGTGTCCTAAAAAAACAAATGTCACATACGTGTATGTGGCTGGAAGTCATTGTGTGGTTTTTGTCAATGAATGATATCTGAATGCTGCTCTGGGCTACAAGATCATATTTGGCGGTGGAACCAGCTTGATGGATGGAAGCCGTAAGTTCTACTATTTATTACTTAAAAGCTGTATTCCACTATTTTCCTTCCATCTTTCTGTCTAATTTATTTCGACTGATTTCGATCCAGCTACTTTACATACTAAGGTTAATCAACTCTTCACATACAGAACCAGTGGTAGTGATGTGTGAGGACGGTTCTCATTAGGTTCTTGTTGAGGTCACAATCAGTCTGTGTCTACAGTCAACAGATTATGTTTTGGAAGTGGAACCAAACTGACCATGGTAGTATTAAGTAGTAGTAAGTTCTACTTTCATGTGAGATCGAAAAGGAAAATGTGTTTTGTTTCAAAGCAAAAAACTTGACAATTGGTAATGAGTTCACTAAAGAACTGGAATATGCAGATGATATTTATGGGTGAGCACGGAAAGGTCTTCACAAGGTTTTTGTTGAGGTCACAATCATTGTGTGTCTGCAGTGAGCAAATTGCATTTTAGAAGTGGAACCAGACTGACAGTGGAAGTTCGTAAGTTTGACTCTCATGCTAGAATGTGAGCCCAAAACTGGGGTCACTCATTAAAAAACTATTTTTTTTAAACCTTTAGGTCAAAATGTTCATTTTGATTAATAAAACTAGACAAAATATTATAATACTGTTCTAATCTGGACACACAAAACCAGACTAGCCCCCAAAGACGGTCAGTACAGACGTCTAAGTTCCAAAGAGGTTCTTGTTCATATCACAATCAGTGTGTGTCTGGATTCAACTTAGTTTTTGGAAGTGGAACCAGACTGACAGTAGAGGCCCGTAAGTCTTAATTTCATGTGAGAATGTATAGTAAAACCCAAAGTGTAAGCTAATGAGTTTCTTTTCAAAGTATAAAACATGGCAATTTTTAATCTTTTTTTTTCTGTAAACTGGACAGGCAGAACCGTACTGAGCGTAGAACCAGAATCACAAGTAATGCAGATATTTATGTATGTAAGGACAGAAAGGTTCTCAAGAGGTTCTTATTGAGGTCACAATCAGTGTGTCTGGATACAACAAATTACTGTTTGGAAGCGGAACTAAAAGTGGAAGTTTGTAAGTTTGACTTTCATGCTAGCACATGAGCCCAAAACTGGGGTCGAATTAAAGGATAAAATAGCACAATAATAATTGTATATAGAATAATACTTCACTAAATAGGACAAAAGAAACCTAACTGACAATGGAAACTGGTGAGAAAAGACATGTTTGGGTTTTTGTTGAGGTCACAATCAGTGTGTGTCTGGGAGCTGGAATGTACTTTTTAGAAATGGAATCAAACTGACAGTAGAGACCCGTAAGTTTTATTTTCATCCAAGAAAATCAATTGAAACGCAATCTAGTAGGAAATTAGTTTTGCTTCAAAGTATAAAACATAATATTTAATGAGTTTAATATTTAGGACATGCGGAATGTGCAAGAGCGTCGAACCAAAATCACAAGTCATGTAGATAATATTTAAGTGCGCGAGAACTTGGATGTTCTCATGAGGTTTTTGTTGAGGTCACAATCATTGTGTGTCTGGAGTCAACATATTACGTTTTGCAAGTGGAACCAGACTGACAGTTGAAGTCCGTAAGTTTGAGTTTCATGCCAACCATGAGCCCACAACTGGGGTTAAATTATGGGATAAAATAACACATTAATAATTGTAAATAGAATACTACTTCATTAAATAGGACAAAAGGAACCAAACTGACAATGGAATCTGGTGAGAAAAGACAGTTTGGGTTTTTGCAGTAGTCACAATCGGTGTGTGTCTGGAAACTGGAAAGTACTTTTAAGAAATGGAATCAAACTGACAGTAGAGACCCGTAAGTTCTACTATCATACAATAAAATCAATTGAAATGCAATCTAGAAGCAAATTAGTTTTGCTTCAAAGTATAAAAGGTAATATTTAATGAGTTGAATATTTAGGACATGCGGAACATGCAAGAACGTCGAACCGGAATCACAAGTCATGTAGATAATATTTAAGTGCGGGAGAACTTGGATGTTCTTATGAGGTTTTTGTTGGGGTCACAATCATTGTGTGTCTGGAGTCAACAGATTACGTTTTGCAAGTGGAACCAGACTGACAGTTGAAGTCCGTAAGTTTGAGTTTCATGCCAACCATGAGCCCACAACTGGGGTTAAATTATGGGATAAAATAACACATTAATAATTGTAAATAGAATACTACTTCATTAAATAGGACAAAAGGAACCAAACTGACAATGGAATCTGGTGAGAAAAGACATGTTTGAGTTTTTATTGAGGTCACAAACGGTGTGTGTCTTGGAGCTTCAATGTACTTTTTAGAAATGGAATCAAACTGACAGTAGAGACCCGTAAGTTCTACTTTTATACAAGAAAATCAACTGAAACACAATCTAGTAGCAAATTGGTTTTGCTTTTAAGTATAAAACAAAATATTTAATGACTTTAATATTTAGGACATGCGGAACATGCAAGAGCGTCGAACCAGAATCACAAGTCATGCAGATGATATTTAAGTGCGCGAGAACTTGGATGTTCTCATGAGGATTTTGTTGAGGTCACAATCATTGTGTGTCTGGAATCAACAGATTACTTTTTGGAAGTGGAACCAGACTGACAGTTGAAGTCCGTAAGTTTGACTTTCATGCTAGACCATGAGCCCAAGACTGGGGTCAAATTAAGGGATAAAATAACACAATAATAATTGTAAATAGAATAATACTTCACTAAATAGGACAAAATGTACCAAACTGACAATGGAATCTGGTGAGAAAAGACATGTTTGGGTTTTTGTTGAAGTCACAATCGGTGTGTGTCTGGAAACTGGAAAGTACTTTTTAGAAATGGAATCAAACTGACAGTAGAGACCCGTAAGTTCTACTATCATACAATAAAATCAATTGAAATGCAATCTAGAAGCAAATGAGTTTCGCTTCAAAGTATAAAACTTAATATTTAATGAGTTGAATATTTAGGACATGCGGAACATGCAAGAGTGTAGAACCAGAATCACAAGTCATGCAGATGATATTTAAGTGCGCGAGAACTTGGATGTTCTCATGAGGTTTTTGTTGAGGTCACAACCATTGTGTGTCTGGAGTCAACAGATTACTTTTTGGAAGTGGAACCAGACTGACAGTTGAAGTCCGTAAGTTTGACTTTCATGCAAGACCATGAGCCCAAAACTGGGGTTATATGAAGGGATAAAATAACACAATAATATTTATGAAAAGAATACTACTTCATTAAATAGGACAAAAGGAACCAAACTGACAATGGAATCTGGTGCGAAAAGACATGTTTGAGTTTTTGTTGAAGTCACAATCGGTGTGTGTCTGGGAGCTTTAATGTACTTTTTAGAAATGGAATCAAACTGACAGTAGAGACTCGTAAGTTCTACTTTTATACAAGAAAATCAACTGAAACACAATCTAGTAGCAAATTGGTTTTGCTTTTAAGTATAAAACTAAATATTTAATGACTTTAATATTTAGGACATGCGGAACATGCAATAGTGTAGAACCAGAATCACAAGTCATGCAAATGATATTTAAGTGTGCGAGAACTCGGATGTTCTTATTAAGTTTTTGTTGGGGTCACAATCATTGTGTATCTGGACTCAACAGAATACTTTTTGGAAGTGGAACCAGACTGACAGTTGAAGTCCGTAAGTTTGACTTTCATGCTAGACCATGAGCCCAAGACTGGGGTCAAATTAAGGGATAAAATAACACAATAATAATTGTGAATAGAAAGTACTTCACTAAATAGGACAAAATGTACCAAACTGACAATGGAATCCGGTGAGAAAAGACATGTTTTGGTTTTTGTTGAAGTCACAATCGGTGTGTGTCTGGAAACTGGAAAGTACTTTTTAGAAATGGAATCAAACTGACAGTAGAGACCCGTAAGTTCTACTATCATACAATAAAATCAATCGAAATGCAATCTAGAAGCAAATTAGTTTTGCTTCAAAGTATAAAACTTAATATTTAATGAGTTGAATATTTAGGACATGCGGAACATGCAAGAGCGTCGAACCAGAATCACAAGTCATGCAGATGATATTTAAGTGCGCGAGAACTTGGATGTTCTCATGAGGTTTTTGTTGAGGTCACAACCATTGTGTGTCTGGACTCAACAGATTACTTTTTGGAAGTGGAACCAGACTGACAGTTGAAGTCCGTAAGTTTGACTTTCATGCAAGACCATGAGCCCAAAACTGGGGTTAAATGAAGGGATAAAATAACACAATAATAATTGTGAATAGAATACTACTTCATTAAATAGGACAAAAGGAACCAAACTGACAATGGAATCTGGTGAGAAAAGACATGTTTGGGTTTTTGTAGAAGTCACAATCGGTGTGTGTCTGGGAGCTTCAATGTACTTTTTAGAAATGGAATCAAACTGACAGTAGAGACCCGTAAGTTCTACTTTCATACAAGAAAATCAACTGAAACGCAATCTAGTAGCAAATTAGTTTTGCTTTTAAGTATAAAACATTATTTAATGAGTTTAATATTTAGGACATGCAAGAGCGTAGAACCAGAATCACAAGTCATGCAGATGATATTTAATTGCGCAAGAACTCGGATGTTCTTATGAAGTTTTTGTTGGGGTCACAATCATTGTGTGTCTGGAGTCAACAGATTACGTTTTGGAAGTGGAACCAGACTGACAGTGGAAGTCCGTAAGTTTGACTTTCATGCCAGAACTTGAAGGAAAACCCAAACTTGCGTCAATCTGTAAAAACGTTCAACAAAGTTAAAAAATCTATTTAAAATATATACATTTTCTACCGCTTGTCCCTCTCGGGATCACAGGGGGGCTGGAGCCTATTTCAACTGCACTCCGGCGGAAGGCGGGGTACACCCTGGACAAGTGGCCACCTCATAGACAGACAACCTTCACACACTAGGGCCAATGTAGTGTTGCCAATCAACCTGGGCATGTCTTTGGAGGTGGGAGGAAGCCGGAGTGACCGGAGAGAACCCACACAGGAATTGAACACAGGCCCTTCTTGTTGTGAGGCACGAGAACTAACCACCATTCTGCCCCTTAAAAATATCAATCCATCCATCGAGGGGGGTGCTGGAGTCTATCTGTATATATTAAAGTGAGTAAACCATTAAAAAGTGTCACTAAACTAAGTCAAAGTGGTTCTCATGCGGTTCTTGTTGAGGTCACAAAGATTATTTGTGTGGACTCAGCAAAATACTTTTTTGAAGCGTACACAAGTTCTACTTTCATGCTGAACGTAAAAGAGGACCCAAACTGGAAACACTTATTTTCTTTTTCTTAGCTCATTTTTGTGTCTTCCGTAAAATGGTCAAAGCGCATGAAGTAAACATGCACATTAGCTTGGTTAACATCTTTGATAATATTCTAAGTGTGTGCATATGTGTGTGCAGAGGAGGACTTGGCGCCATCTTTCTACAAAATGGAGGGCAACGTGACAGCTTGCCTCGCCACCGGCTTCAGTAGACACAACGCCGCGGAGAAGGCAGGAAAAAAAGAGGCGTTTAAGGGCTCGCATGCCGCGCGGATATCGGGCGAGCCGCTGTACAATCAAGTGGCGTTGCTCACGGCCGAGAAAGCCGACTTGTGCGAGAAAGGTAGGCGAGAGGTGTGGTTTGGGCTGTTGGGCCGACGCCATGGAGTCGCCATCACCATGTGACGTTTGCTTCCGACGTTTGCTTCCAGGTGACAGAGGACCGGGGCATTGCCAGGTCGCCTGGTCGCCAGGTCAGTAATGAACGTGGAGGAGGCGGAGCCTGCTCGGTGTGACTTTAATGTGTGTGTCATTTGCAGATGAGAAGGTCAACCTGGTCTCCCTCACAGTCCTCGTTCTCCGTCTTGTCTTCACCAAGACGCTTGCCATCAATGGCGCCATGACACTTCACCTGTGGTTTGCTGCACCTTAATTGGCTGCATCGAGCCACAGAGGCGGAGTCACGCTGTGCCCACTTGTGCTTTTGCTTCAAAGAGTCATAAAATGTATTAAGGTCAATAAATCAATAAAAGTCAAATATGTTTCTTTCTTAATTATTGTCAAGACGAGGACTAAGGTGTGTTTGTTTTCCCGGGATGCAAGTAAAGCTGGATGTGGCATGGCGTGAAGGTAAAGACATTATTTATTTTACACTAACAAAGGAACAAAAAGCGCGCTCAAGGCGGAAGTACAAACTTTGACTAATGAAACAAAAAGACTTGCACGTGGGCCAAAAACTATGGACATGAACAAAAGTCGCTAACTGTGGCATGAATAGAAAAAACTTACTTGACATGGCATGAAGTGCGCAGAGGTAAAACACAGTGAGAAAGGATAATGTCACCAGGACGAACAACAGAAACAGACAGGCTTAAATAGCAGTGACATGATTAGTGACAGGTGTGCGAGTGCAAAGCGTGAGACAGGTGCGTGACGCCAAACGTGGAACAGGTGAAACTAATGGGTAACCATGGAAACAAGACAAGGAAGTGAAAAGGCAGGAACTAAAAAGAGTCCAAAACCCAAACAGAACATAACTGAAACAAAACATGATCCAGACATGACAATTATTATGTTTTACTTATTTATTACACTTATAATGTGCTTGAAGCTAATTAATACAATCATTACAATGCTTCTTATTGATAATAATAATACAATACATTTTACTACAATGTAGTCTTGTCCCGATACCAATATTTTGGTACCGGTACCCAAATGTATTTCGATACTTTTCTAAATAAAGGAGACCACTAAAAATTGCATTATTGGCTTCATTTTAACAAAAAAATCTTACGGTACATTAAACATATGTTTCTTATTGCGATTTAGTCCTTAAATAAAATAGTGAACATACAAGACAACTTGTCTTTTAGTAGTAAGTAAACAAACAAAGGCTCCTAATTAAGCTGCTGACGTATGCAGTAACACATTGTGTCATTTCCCATTCTATTATTTTGTCAAAATTATTAAGGACAAGTGGTAGAAAATGAATTACTAATCTACTTGTTCATTTACTGTTATTATCTGCTTACTTTCTCTTTCACCATGTTCTATCTACACTTCTGTTAAAATGTAATAATCACTTATTCGTCTGTTTGGATGCTTTACATTAGTTTTGGATGATACTACAAATTTAAGTATCATTCCGATACCAAGTAGTTACAGGATCATACATTGGTCGTATTCAAAGTCCTTGTCAAGACTTGGACTATGGCGTGGTTTGTTCTCCCATGGTGCAAATGAACATTTGGACCAGACATGGCGTGAAGGTGAAGACATATTTAATTTTACTATAACAAAAAGAACAAACTAAAAGCGCGCACAAGGCGGAAGTACAAACTTGACAAATGAAACCAATACTTGCACATGGGCAAAAAACTAAGGACATGAACAAAAGTCGCTAACTGTGGCATGAATCGAAAAAACTTACTTGGACAGGGCATGAAGTACGCAGAGGTAAACAGAGTGTGACAGGGGTATGATGTCCCCAGACAGACAGCCTGGCAACTGGAAGCTTAAATAATAGTGACATGATTAAAGACAGGTGCGTGAGTCGTGAGGGCAGGTGAAAACTAATGGGTTGCTATGGTGACAAACAAGAGTGCACAATGAGTCCAAACGTGGAACAGGTGAAACTAATGGGTAACTATGGAAACAAGACAAGGGAGTGAAAAGCCAGAAACTAAAGAGTCAAATAACTAAACAAAACAAAACATGACATGACTAAAACAAAACATGATTACACAGACATGACAGTCCTCATGTGTCCAGGGACATATTTCCTGAGTTTATAAACATAATATACATTTTAAAAAAGAAAAAAAGAAGATGTGATGCCAAAAAATATTGATGTAATCATAGTAGTATCGACTGGATACGCTCCTGGACTTGATATCATTACAGTGGATGTCAGGTGTAGATCCACCCATGGCGTTTATTTACATTTTGACGCCGGTGCGCTACGGTGTGTAGTGAAGCATGTTTAGCTATTCCTCATCCTGCAGGGATGATACTTGTAAGAAACGTACTTTATTTGTGGCATGGAGGCCAGGATTAGTGATTTAGAAGTAGCTACAACACTGCAGACTGCAGATGGACTTTAGCCTTTAGCTAGCTAGCCATGTCTTAAAGCACCTCTTCCTAAGGGCATTTCAGTGTTATAACGTCACCTTTATCGTTAGTTTTTAAGCCAAAATGCGTCCATTCTCCCTTTTCTGTCTACACACTGTCTGCTTGTAAGTACTCCGTAATTGTGCGCTGCCGAACATGCTCCTCTGCTCGTAAACCAGCAATGACACAACGTGACGACAACGGGGGGGAAGGCGGGACCGGTACTTTTTAGAGGCAGTATAGTACCGAATATGATTCATTAGTATCGCGGTACTATACTAATACCGGTATACGGTACAACCCTACTACAATGTGATAATCAAGTATTGACTAAAAAGTGTTCTACATTTCAGTGTGTGCGTGTTTGCAGCTGTGCTCTGATTGGTTAACGCCCATTGAGCATATTTGTGACTCTTTCCACAGGAAGTGGTCACCATGGCACCTACGTCACAGGTGTCAGCTGTGGTTGGGACAGGATGTGGGTGGGGCCAATGTAGGTCAGGTGCTTGAATGCACAACCCGCTGGTGACAGTGTTGTTGTTTATTTAGTGCCTTGTCGTCACAGGCAGGAAGTGCAGGCGTGCTGGTGGCGGCCGCAGAGATGCTTCCTGATCAGAAGAGCATATCAAGACCACAGCAGTGTATACGTATGCGCTCTTAAGGCCCTATTCTACTGTTTGCTCACAAGGCTTTTTTTTTTTACCATGTTTTAAGTTACCAATGTTTCCCTATTCATATTCTTCCATCCACACATCCGCCGTAAAGGTGACACAAGTGTGCAAGTCTTGAATAAATGCGGGATCAATACAAATGAGGCGAACTTTGCCTTGACACCTTTATTTTGGCTGCGTGAACATTTGTTTCACCCACAATTAAAGGAGCCATATGTAATAATCCGGCCAGAAATAGTACTGAAATCACGGTCAAACTTATGTTTTCACCTCCCTCTCTAACTGACTGAGGCTGCCAGATATGCAGCCGAATCCAGCTCGATCGACTGGGCTACTCCAAGGAACTTCAAACTTCCACTGCCTCTTACTAGGGGTTGAGGTGCTGGGACCATAAAAGCTGAACAGACAAGCATTTTGTCTATAACAATTCTCTAACCAACACATTTTACAAACCCCGTTTCCATATGAGTTGGGAAATTGTGTTAGATGTAAATATAAACGGAATACAATGATTTGCAAATCCTTTTCAACCCATATTCAGTTGAATGCACTACAAAGACAAGATATTTGATGTTCAAACTCATAAACTTTTTTTTTTTTTTTGCAAATAATAATTAACTTAGAATTTCATGGCTGCAACACGTGCCAAAGTAGTTGGGAAAGGGCATGTTCACCACTGTGTTACATCACCTTTTCTTTTAACAAAACTCAATAAACGATTGGGAACTGAGGAAACTAATTGTTGAATCTTTGAAAGTGGAATTCTTTCCCATTCTTGTTTTATGTAGAGCTTCAGTCGTTCAACAGTCCGGGGTCTCCGCTGTTGTATTTTACGCTTCATAATGCACCACACATTTTTGATGGGAGACAGGTCTGGACTGCAGGCGGGACAGGAAAGTACCCGCACTCTTTTTTTACGAAGCCACGCTGTTGTAACACGTGCTGAATGTGGCTTGGCATTGTCTTGCTAAAATAAGCGGGGGCGTCCATGAAAAAGACGGCGCTTATGTGATGGACCCGAGTGGTGGTATATTAAAATCTACTAAAATTTTGCTAAAAAAAACAATATAAATATTAAGAACCCAATGCAGTGAGAGCAACCTGTTCCAGATTAAGAAAATATAATGATGCTGATTTACAATTTATTACAATACAAATTAAAAACAGTCAAGTAAATAACACTAAAAATACCAATTGGAAAACAATATTATGGTGAGGGTACAGCCGCGACAGGCATAGTGGGTCAGTGTCCTGGCTCCGCCCATTTCCACGGCGTCCTCCTGCACACAGAATTAAAACCAGGCCACGGGGATAAAATAATTTAAAAACACGGAGACGCTCTCCGGGCTCCGTCTTAAAATGCCAGCAAACTCCACAAAGAATAAAAACATGCAATTAAAAATACAGTCAAAATCCACAAAGTGTAAAAACATGTAACTAAAATTACAATCAAATTCCACAGCAATAAAAACATGCAACTAAAATCCACAACAACAAAAACACTCTAAAACATGCATGGCAATGAAACATAAAAAATAAAATCCCCTATTTATGTCCCATCACACTTAGATGGCAGCATATGTTGTTCCAAAACCTGTATGTACCTTTCAGCATTAATGGGGCCTTCACAGATGTGTAAGTTACCCATGCCTTGGGCACTAATGCCCCCCCATACCATCACAGATGCTGGCTTTTGAACTTTGTGTCGATAACAGTCTGGATGGTTTGCTTGCCCTTTGGTCCGGATGACACGATGTCGAATATTTCCAAAAACAATTTGAAATGTGGACTCGTCAGACCACAGAACACTTTTCCACTTTGCATCAGTCCATCTTAGATGATCTCGGGCCCAGAGAAGCCGGCGGCGATTCTGGATGTTGTTGATGAATGGCTTTCGCTTTGCATAGTAGAGCTTTAACTTGCACTTACAGATGTAGCGACGAACTGTATTTAGTGACAGTGGTTTTCTGAAGTGTTCCTGAGCCCATGTGGTGATATCCTTTAGAGATTGATGTCGGTTTTTGATACAGTGCCGTCTGAGGGATCGAAGGTCACGGTCATTCAATGTTGGTTTCCGGCCATGCCGCTTACGTGGAGTGATTTCTCCAGATTCTCTGAACCTTTTGATGATTTAATGGACCGTAGATGTTGAAATCCCTAAATTTCTTGCAATTGCACTTTGAGAAACATTGTTCTTAAACTGTTTGAGTATTTGCTCACGCAGTTGTGGACAAAGGGGTGTACCTCGCCCCATCCTTTCTTGTGAAAGACTGAGCATTTTTTGGGAAGCTGTTTTTATACCCAATCATGGCACCCACCTGTTCCCAATTAGCTTGCACACCTGTGGGATGTTCCAAATAAGCGTTTGATGAGCATTCCTCAACTTTATCAGTATTTATTGCCACCTTTCCCAACTTCTTTGTCACGTGTTGCTGGCATCAAATTCTAAAGTTAATGATTATTTGCACAAAAAAAAATGTTTATCAGTTTGAACATCAATTATGTTGTCTTTGTAGCATATTCAACTGAATATGGGTTGAACATTATTTGCAAATCATTGTATTCCGTTTATATTTACATCTAACACAATTTCCCAACTCATATGGAAACGGGGTTTGTACACAGAAATTAGGCTAATTTCAAGAAGAAGTACGTCATTCCTGCGTACAATATCACAACAAATGGCAATCCTATGGTTATTGTCAGTACTATCAGAAAACAAAGACTAAAACAAACTACAACCAACGCTATCAATGGTTATACTGGTGAAAATAAGTAGAGCATGCGTAGCAGCCTAATGTACGCCCAAAACTAAAGAGGAGACATGTTACCAAGGTATGCCTATAGGCTACTGTTTTAAACATTTCAGATTGCCATATAACTTGGTACATGTAGTCCATAATATGCAAACACGAATGAGGAAATGATTGGCTGTCTCCATACGTTTCACATTAACCCATTTCCTCAGCATATTATCAGCATATTGAGAACGAAATAGGCACTGACACTATCCATATCCACATAGGTTTTATTTGTGGAAAATATATTTTGCAGGGTCAGTTCGAATACACATCGACATACAGGCTAACAGGCATATATTTACCCCGTTAGCCTGTATGTCTAGCATGCTAAGCATTAAAGTTAAGTTAAAGCACCACTAATAGTCACACACTAGGTGTGGTGAAATTACCCTCTGCATTTGACCCATCCCCTTGTTCCACCCCCTGGGAGGTGAGGGGAGCAGTGAGCAGCAGCGGTGGCCGCTCTTGGGAATAATTTTGGAGATTTAACCCCCCAGTTCCCACCCTTGATGCTTTAAAAGTTAAAAAGTTAAAGTACCAATGATTGTCACACACACACTAGGTGTGGCGAGATTATTCTCTGCATTTGACCCATCACCCTTGATCACCCCCTGGGAGGTGAGGGGAGCAGTGGGCAGCAGCGGTGGCCGCGCCCGGGAATCATTTTGGTGATTTAACCCCCAATTCCAACCCTTGATGCTGAGTGCCAAGCAGGGAGGTAATGGGTCCCATTTTTATAGTCTTTGGTATGACTCGGCCGGGGTTTGAACTCACAACCTACCGATCTCAGGGCGGACACTCTAACCACTAGGCCACTGAGTAGGTGTACACTAGGAGCAAAGCACCATCCCACTAAGCATTTGTTGCATGAACATACTAGCTTTGTTAGACAAGGTCATAGACTGTATTGGACAATATAGTTTACATACGAAATGTCCAATTCCATTTAGTACAAGTAATAAGAAAACGTAAATTCCTGACTTACCTATCAGGGAGGATATTAGCAAGTTTGGAGTCACATGAAAATCTCTTCTCCGCCTTCAATCGTCTCCATCTTTCAAAGGCATCCCCGATACAAATCCTTGTTTTGTTCCTGGCTTTGTCATGTATAAGTTGAGAATCGTAACGACATGTTTAGTTACTTTACCAGTGGCAGTAGCTCGACGAAGGTGGCGGTGCTTAACTGGCAACCTGGATGTAACACACTCACGGACTTTCTAATTTGTCAAACAGTAGAGGGCAGGACATCGAAATGAAAACAATAACAAGATTTTGGGGCTGTAAATCTAATTTTGAAATGAGCATATCCCGGCTGAACTACTGTTACCAGTTATAGAGGTATTTGAAAAGAACATGATTTTTTAATGCCTTTTGATATATTAGGGCCATTTTATGATGACTTGACATGAAATTATTGCATATGGCTCCTTTAAAGGCCTACTGAAATGCGATTTTCTTATTTAAACGGGGATAGCAGGTCCATTCTATGTGTCATACTTGATCATTTCGCGATATTGCCATATTTTTGCTGAAAGGATTTAGTAGAGAACATTGACGATAAAGTTCGCAACTTTTGGTCGCTGATAAAAAAGCCTTGCCTGTACCGGAAGTAGCAGACGAGTAGTGTGATGTCACAGGTTGTGGAGCTCCTCACATCTGCATATTGTTTACAATCATGGCCACCAGCAGCGAGAGCGATTCGGACCGAGAAAGCGACGATTTCCCCATTAATTTGAGCGGGGATGAAAGATTTGCGGATGAGGAAAGTGAGAGTGAAGGACTAGAGGGCAGTGGGAGCGATTCAGATAGGGAAGATGCTGTGAGAGGCGGGTGGGACCTGATATTCAGCTGGGAATGACTAAAACAGTAAATAAACACAGGACATATATATACTCTATTAGCCACAACACAACCAGGCTTATATTTAACATGCCACAAATTAATCCCGCATAACAAATACCTCCCCCCTCCCGTCCATATAACCCGCCAATACAACTCAAACACCTGCACAACACACTCAATCCCACAGCCCAAAGTATCGTTCACCTCCCCAAAGTTCATACAGCACATATATTTCCCCAAAGTCCCCAAATTTACATACGTGACATGCACATAGCGGCACGCACATACGGGCAAGCGATCAAATGTTTGGAAGCGTACTCACGGTACCGTGTCTGCGTATCCAACTCAAAGTCCTCCTGGTAACAGTCTCTGTTGTCCCAGTTCTCCACAGGCCAATGGTAAAGATTGACTGTCATCTTTCGGGAATGTAAACAATGAAACACCGGCCATGTTTGTGTTGCTGAAGTCGGCCGCAATACACCGCTTCCCAACTACAGCTTTCTTCTTTGCTGTCTCCATTGTTCATTGAACAAATTGCAAAAGATTCACCAACACAGATGTCCAGAATACTGTGGAATTTTGCGATGAAACAGACGACTTAATAGCTGGCCACCATGCTGTCTCAAAATGTCCTCTACTATCCGCGACGTCATCATACCGAGACGTTTTCAGCAGGATATGTCACGCGAAATTTAAAATTGCACTTTAGTAAACTAACCCGGCCGTATTGGTATGTGCTGCAATGTTAAGATTTCATCATTGATATATAAACTATCAGACTGTGTGGTCGGTAGTAGTGGGTTTCAGTAGGCCTTTAATGACATTTTAAACTGTTTCGTCTAATGTTTTTGGTGTTTTCTGTAATTGTAATTTGCTAGATGAAATGTTAAAGTGTTTTGCACTTCCAGGCCACCGTAGTTTAATTGACATGGTCATCAATAATATGGCCTCTGGGTGGTTAACATAGTGTGTTAATCAATACATTAGAACATGTTCATTAAGTAATTGACATTCACATATATATGGAAGTGTTCCTTGTTTTTACAAGATGTAAAGGTTTTTCAAGATGGTAAAATGATGCCAAACATGGCCAGTACTTTGCTAATGATACCTAGACTATAAACTTTTCTTTTCATCAGATCAGGTTAATTCTATCAAAATTCGGGTAAGCACGCTGTAGAAGAACAAGTTGAAAACACTAGCCACGTGTACATGGACAACATGTATTTAATCTGATCATCAATAGGATTAGAATGTTACTGTGTACATGCACCCTGAAAAAATGATCTGATTATGACGTGCATTTCCATGCATCACACCTTAAATCAGAATTCTTTACATTGACATGTGCAGAAGCTAACTTAAACAGGTGTTATTTGGGCTATGGCGCCCTCTTTTGGACGAATTGGCTCACTGCAGGTGCTGACTAAACAGTGAATTATTTGGAAACAAACATGGCTTTGTGCATTTCTACTTGTCCGACGTTATCACTGTATTTACAATTTTTTCCTTCTGTTCACTACTTTTGTCTTACCTCTCTTTTTCAAATGTAGCTCTTCTGTGCTTTTTTTTTGTGGCGAATGATGAACAACAATGAACACTGAACTTTATTTAAATGATTAGTGTATGAGAGAGAAAGAGAAAGACAGCTCGGTTGTGCAACTTCATAAAAATAAATGACTTCCACCATGAACGTGGTTGAACTGTGGTGTCTGTGTGTGTACATGTGAGAAAGTACAAAATATTGCCATAAGTATTTGGCCACCTGCCTTGACTCACATAAGCAGGGGCGCCGCTAGGGATTTTGGGCCCCATGAAAAGAATCTTTACAGGGCCCCCAACACAGTGTCATTATTTTTTCTGTATTATAATTTCATCATCATTAGGGGCCTCTCTCCATCATGGGCCCCTAGAATCCGTCTCCTTTACCCCCCCTTTTCGGCGCCCCTGCACATAAGTACCATCCCATTCCTAACCCATAGGGTTCAATATGATGTCGGTCCACCTTTTTCAGCTACTACAGCTTCAACTCTTCTGGCAAGGCTGTCCACAAGGTTGCGGAGTGTGTTTATAGGAATTTTCGACCTTTCTTCCAAAAGCGCATTGGTAAGGTCACACACTGATGTTGGTCAAGAAGGCCTGGCTCTCAGTCTACGCTCTAATTCATCCCAATGGTGTTTTATAAGGTTCAGGTCAGGTCTTGCTTTGTGCACTGGTGCACAGTCATGTTGGAAGAGGAAGGGGCCCGCTCCAAACTGTTCTCACAAGGTTGGGAGCATAGAATTGTCCAAAATGTTTTGGTATCCTGGAGCATTCAAAGTTCATTTCACTGGAACTGAGGGGCCTAGCCCAACTCCTGAAAAACCACTCCACACCATAATTCCTCCTCCACCAAATTCCACACTCGGCACAATGCAGTCTGAAATGTAGCGTTCTCCTGGCAACTTCCAAACCCAGACTCGTCCATCAGATTGCCAGATGGAAAAGCGTGATTCATCACTCCAGAGAACGCGTCTCCACTGCTCTAGAGTCCAGTGGCGACGTGCTTTGCACCACTGCATCCATTCTAAATATTAAATAAATGTGATCAAATGTCAGCTTACAATGGAGCCTATGGGAGTCACTTTATACTTCCCATAAAGCCTTTGAAACCATCCAAACACCTCCATTAAAAGGTATTATATACATGATGCAAGTATATATGTAATGTAGTAACAGGCACATTCATAACATTTAATATTTACTTATTTTGTTCATTTTAAGCATTTATTTCAACATCACTGATTACCAGTGTTGGGTTAGTTACTGAAAAACAGTAACTAGTTACAGTTACTAGTTACTTTATTTCAAAAGTAACTCAGTTACTAACTCAGTTACTTACACCAAAAAGTAATGCGTTACTGTGAAAAGTAACTATTTAGTTACTTCTTTTTTTCTTCTTTTTTTTTTTAAAGCTCCCATTAATGCCCTTTTTGCCTTCATTTCAGTACTGTTATTGCACTGGAGAATAATACAATCTGTTGATCAACTTGACATGCATTTTTATTTTCCTTTTAACATAATTAATGAAAAACAGTGCAACATAAAAAGGCATTCCTCCTTTCTTTAAACTTGGACCAATGACCATTAATAAAAAACAAGTTTAAGTGCAACATAAGAAGAAACATCATCTTCCTTGAAACATAGGTAGTGAAATAAAGCCTGACATCTGGAGTGATGCTGCTGTCTTCCACACTTGGAGCCATGGATTGTAGAATCCTTGTTTTCAGTGGCAGGATCATTGACACAGATGGTGAAGTTTCAGTGCTCAGTAGAGATGTAACACTTTTGAGGGGTTTAAGCACCTAGAGGACCTCATCTGCCACTCTCACATCATCATCAGACAGGGTGACATTTGTCTTCAGGGTGTTGTGGGTCAATGCAGAGTATATAGCTGCCTGCTGCTTCAACATATCATAAGTGGAGTTCCACCTCGTTGGGACATCATGTATGAGCAGGCAGCTTTAGCATTTCTTGCTTTGTCTTAAGCACATGAGCAGCTGTTGTGCTTGGGTGGAAGTAAGAAACCTTCCTGATCCTTCCAAAGAGGCGCTCCATCCTATTGACTGAGATTCCCTTCTGTGATGCCAAATTCACTACATGTGCAAAGCACCTATCTGTGGTCCCAGTCCTGCCTCATTCTCTGTAATTACTTGATTTTTGGCATTATCACGTGTGACTGGGATATCTTTATCTTCCAGTCCTCCACTGCTTGTGTCAGTACCTGCGCAAGGTGACTCTCGTAGAGGGGGCGTGTCTTCTCATCTCCCAGTCTGCTGTGATGAAGTGAGCGCTTATAGTTCCGCTGGACGTCCACCCGTCTGTCATGAGCACAACAGATGATGCTCGGGATAGTTCATCCACAACTTTTTTCTTCTCCTGCTCATAAAGATCTGGCACAATCTTATTGCTGAAGTGGGTGCGCGACGGGATGTCGTAACGTGGTTCAAGCACGTTCAGCATGTGTTTAAAACCCTCGTTTTGCACAACCGAATCTGCACTTATAAACACACCGATTCAATGGCGCTGGGCGTTCAAGCTCCTCCGTTATTGCGCTGGCCATGACCACGCTGTGTGTGGACTGAACGTGCCAACAACTTTTTTTTTTTGTTTCATATATCAAACCGCGGATCAAACCTCCCCTCCCCGCCCCCCCACACACACATAGACCGCGCCTCTTTTCTTCTCTCCGGCTTGTGACAGAGGAAGATTCAGAAGAAAGACACCGCAGCGCTTCTGTTTCTAGCCGATACTACATCAAAAGTAACGTAAAATAACGCAGTAACGCATCATGTAGTAACGGTAACTAAATTACTGAATTAAAAAAAATAACGCGTTAGATTACTAGTTACCGCCGAAACTAACGGCGTTACAGTAACGCGTTACTTTGTAACGCGTTAGTCCCAACACTGCTGATTACTCACTGCAGACTTCATGACAGCAAACAATAGCGCTTATAACATTATCACTAACACTGTCAATATTCAAGTCACAAAATGTAAATTGAGTATTGTTGGGGATTTTTGGATGTTTATTTATCGGATTTTATGGGTGGAATAGAGGACCTCCTATTGGCTCCGTTGTAAGCAGACTTTTATTTACGAGTTAGAATGCCATCCATCCATCCATCTTCTTCCGCTTATCCGAGGTCGAGTCGCGGGGGCAGCAGCCTAAGCAGGGAAGCCCATACTTCCCTCTCCCCACTTCGTCCAGCTCTTCCCGGGGGATCCCGAGGCGTTCCCAAGCCAGCCGGGAGACAGTCTTCCCAACGTGTCCTGGGTCTTCCCCGTGGCCTCCTACCGGTCGGACGTGCCCTAAACACCTCCCTAGGGAGGCGTTCGGGTGGCATCCTGACCAGATGCCCGAACCACCTCATCTGGCTCCTCTCGATGTGGAGGAGCAGCGGCTTTACTTTGAGCTCCTCCCGAATGGCAGAGCTTCTCACCCTATCTCTAGTTAGAATGCATAAAAAAAAAAAATCCGTTGCCATGTCTTTCATGATCATCATCATTCAGTTCCCCTTTAAGACACAATTCATCCCTGTGGGCGCAAATTAAGAGTGGGTGCAACCTAAAGTGTCTGCGCCCGCAGCTAGACCCTTCTCCATTTGGAGGGGGAATACCAAAGATGAGTGGTGGGCGATACTGACCAATATAAAGTCCTACAGACTGTTCAGAGGAGGCCCGGCCCACAAAAAGTTGAGTTATACTCCTAAAAAGTAACCAAACAAAAGAATTGCAGCCAAAGCTTTTTTTTTTAATAAGAAAATGTTTGCAAATCTGTTTGTTTGCTAATCCATATTTTGTTAGGTTGCATAAAATAACTTTTCTACATAGATATTTCCTTTTTTTAACCACAGTGATAGTCCCATGATGAGAGCGATGACTGTAAAGCTTCCAGCATAAGTGTCAAATGCCTCAAGACCAGCAGTAACAAGCAGATAAAATTAAAGGTGGTAATTTTTATAACATAAAGTAAATATTTACATAGCGCTTTTTCTCTAGTGACTCAACACGCTGTACATAGTGAAACCCATTATCTACATTTAAACCAGAGTGGGTGGCATTGGGAGCAAATGGGTAAAGTGTCTTGCCCAAGGACACAACGAGTGTGACAAGCATGGCGGAAGCGGGAATCAAACCTGGAAACCTCGAGTTGCTAGCACGCCGCCCGATGAAACACAAGTTGAGCTCGACAGATGCAACAGGTTAACATCCCCTACAAGACACAATTCTTAAATTGTGGAAATGGCTTCAGGAGCATCCTCACCATTCTACTGTGGACTCTTTCAGATTCCTGGGATCCACAATCTTACGGGACCTGAAGTCAACCACCCACACAGACACAAATGTAAAAAAGGCACAACAGAGGCTGTAGTTCCTGTGTAAGCTCAAGAAGTTCAACTTTTCCCCCATCCAGGACTTATACCAGTCCAGGGTGAGGAAACAGGCAAGGGGCATCACTGCAGACCCCTTAGACCCTGGTCACAAACTTTTCCAACTCCTCACCTCCAGCAGGCGATACAAATCATTGTACACTAAATCAACCCATCATAAGAACAGTTTCTTCCCTCAGGCTATAGCTTTGATGAACGTTGTGAAATAACCAACCTGTCACTGTGAACGTACTAACTCAGGTCCATGTCATCTTTCAGCTTTGCCCTATTATTTATTAGCCTTGCACATATTACTCTTTTAAGTACTTGCTTACAAACCCTGTTTCCATATGAGTTGGGAAATTGTGTTAGATGTAAATGTAAACTGAATACAATGATTTGCAAATCATTTTCAACCGATATTCAATTGAATATGCTACAAAGACAACATTTGATGTTGAAACTGATAAAAAAAAATTTTTTTGCAAATAATCATTAACTTTCGAATTTGATGCCAGCAACACGTGACAAAGAAGTTGGAAAAAGTGGCAATAAATACTGAAAAAGTTGAGGAATGCTCATCAAACACTTATTTGGAACATCCCACAGGTGAACAGGCAAATTGGGAACAGGTGGGTGCCATGATTGGGTATAAAAGTAGATTGCATGAAATGCTCAGTCATTCACAAACAAGGACGGGGCGAGGGTCACCACTTTGTCAACAAATGCGTGAGCAAATTGTTGAACAGTTTAAGAAAAACCTTTCTCAACCAGCTATTGCAAGGAATTTAGGGATTTCACCATCTACGGTCCGTAATATCATCAAAGGGTTCAGAGAATCTGGAGAAATGACTGCACGTAAGCAGCTAAGCCCGTGACCTTCGATCCCTCAGACATCAGTGTGTCACCACATGGGCTCAAGAACACTTCAGAAACCCACTGTCAGTAACTACAGTTGGTCGCTACATCTGTAAGTGCAAGTTAAAACTCTCCTATGCAAGGCAAAAACCGTTTATCAACAACACCCAGAAACGGCGTCGGCTTCGCTGGGCCTGAGCTCATCTAAGATGGACTGATACAAAGTGGAAAAGTGTTCTGTGGTCTGACGAGTCCACATTTCAAATTGTTTTTGGAAACTGTGGACGTCGTGTCCTCTGGACCAAAGAGGAAAAGAACCATCCAGATTGTTATAGGCGCAAAGTTGAAAAGCCAGCATCTGTGATGGTATGGGGGTGTATTAGTGCCCAAGACATGGATAACTTACACATCTGTGAAGGCGCCATTAATGCTGAAAGGTACATACAGGTTTTGGAGCAGCATATGTTGCCATCCAAGCAACGTTACCATGGACGCCCCTGCTTATTTCAGCAAGACAATGCCAAGCCACGTGTTACATCAACGTGGCTTCAAAGTAAAAGAGTGCGGTGCGGGTACTAGACTGGCCTGCCTGTAGTCCAGACCTGTCTCCCATTGAAAATGTGTGGCGCAATATGAAGCCTAAAATACCACAACAGAGACCCCCGGACTGTTAAACAACTTAAGCTGTACATCAAGCAAGAATGGGAAAGAATTCCACCCGAGAAGCTTAACAAATGTGTCTCCTCAGTTCCCAAACGTTTACGGAGTGTTGTTAAAAGGAAAGGCCATGTAACACAGTGGTGAACATGCCCTTTCCCAACTACTTTGGCACGTGTTGCAGCCATGAAATCCTAAGTTAATGATTATTTGCAAAAAAAAATAAAGTTTATGAGTTTGAACATCAAATATCTTGTCTTTGTAGTGCATTCAACTGAATATGGGTTGAAAAGGATTTGCAAATCATTGTATTCCGTTTATGTTTACATCTAACACAATTTCCCAACTCATATGGAAACGGGGTTTGTATATTGAGTCAATGTTTTTTTTTATACCTTGAACAAGAAAGCACAGATTCCTTGTCTTAAACATACTTAACCGATAAATCTGATTCTGATAAGCCAAAACTAAAATGTTAAGTTTTAATAGTTTTATTGCAAAAGCAAGTTTAAACAATTTCATAGAGTAAGATTTAGTTGGAGCAGATCTCTTTCGTTCACTCTACGTTAGTCGTGTCCATTTCACTGAGGAATCGCTGACACTTGGCCATAAGAACTTTGATAGCTTCTGTTACAAGCAGATTCGGCGGCAGGATTCCGGTCGACTCCACAGAAACTGTTGGAAAAACAAACAATATATCATCATATTTATCATAAGAACTGTAAAGGTGTACAGCTCCAGTGTTACTTTCAAAGGCAAAATTAAAGTATTGCTAGAAACATAATTTTATTTGTGACTTTATTGTATTATATGTATAGTACAAAGAAAAAAGCATAAAACACAGTATATTTAAATATACTAAATGTAAAAAAGGGAATAAATATTCAAAATAAGATCATAAATGAAATCTAGTTTGGTTACGCCATCATGAGCACAACACAAGGTTGTAAAAGTTTCAACTACAATTCTAAATAAGATGTCAAAAGCAAACTGAAATCAAATACACACAGCGTAAAGATTGATCAATACCTATTTAAATTTAGTAATACATAAATATGATGATTTATCAAAATATAAAAGAAATATACCTGAACAGAACGCTCATGATGGTTACACCAAAAAGTAACGCTATGAATCGTGTTTTTCCAAGTTTTTGGGGCATTTTTATGCTATTTCCAAGCATCTCCTTTTTATTATCGTTGAATTTAAATGGTCAAACTAATGCATATTATATATGCATGCCCTAGTAAACAAAAAAAAAGTCATATTTATTTTGATTGTTACATTTTGAAGTACATTTGTGCAGGTGGGTGCGAATGTACCCATTACCAGAGCTGTACACAGAGGTAAAACAAGACAGTGCATACAATATTTATACTGTAAGAATAATAAGCACCTCTGGTGTTTTCTAATCCTCGACCCCAAAAAATAATTAAATTCATAGCACTGGATGCTAATATTGGTCACTACTTGTCACAGGACACAGAACTTGTCCCAAACATTTGTGCTGCCAAAATAAACATTTGTGCTATTTAGAATTTTAATGTTATCGTTTTATTATTATTATTCACATCCGTAGTGATGTGCGGATTAAAACTAATATATCAATAACATCAATACTATGTTTGACAGCACAAACATTTGGGACAAGTTAGGTGAGATTTCGACAAGGTAGTTTAGAATTACTTAAAATCCTTAACAGCACAAACAAACTTTTATAATTTACAATCAATCCATGTTTATTTATATAGCCCTAAATCACAAGTGTCTCAAAGAGCAAGAGGGGCCAGATTTGACCAGGAGGCCAACTATGGTGAGATTCGGACATCATAGAAAAGCTGCGGATAGTGTGTTTGACAGAGAAGCAGCTGTAGAAGTCCACTCTCTAAGGTAAATGCTGGACGTTATTACATGAATGCATAAAATACTGTAGTTGTCTGTACAACATTCTATTGTATTGTTTTTCACAAACTATTTTTCTTATCCAAAGGTTTGTGTTTTTATTTTAAAAGTCATTATGTTAAAAGTTTGGCGTTTTGGGGGGTCAAGCCCGCTTTAAATTAATTTTAAATTAATTTCAAAGGATGACACCGTTTCGCAATAAGACGTTTTCAAGATAGGAGCTGTGTCACAGAACCAATTCAACTCGTATTGCAAGGTAATACTGTAATTTGGGTAAAATAGATGTTTCTTCTTGCTTGGCAAGATTTTTTTCACTGATCTTCAAATACTCTGCAGTGGATTTTTGTCTATTCCTTTAGTCAGCATTTGAGAAAATCCCCCACAAATTTCCACTTCAGAGGATGCTGCCTTTCAGGAGGCTGTGAGCAGGCTTAGCTTAAACAAAATTGGCAACTTAAACAAGATGACAAGGACAGAGCTCAAATCCAAACGTCACATCAGGGTTTTTTTTGTACTTTTAACTAAGTGCAATTGGAAAATAACGTACAGATGAAATGGTCTCGCACTCTTCCAAGCTTCACCAGGTCCTTTAGGTCATCATGACGTAGAACTTCTCTGCTGCATGTATCCGAGCGACTGTTCACTACTTTTGCAACCTTTTCCCCTGAAGAAAACAAGAGATGAAATATTACAACCCTCACCTAGACTGTTAAAAATGCGGATAAATGCCTTTCAATTTAAATCCCAAAAGCCGATCGCCTCTGGCTAAGGATGTATACCGAGTACCGGTATTTTTTGGTACCGGTTTCTAATTGGGTCGGACATATAATACCGACATCTGTATTTTTATTTTAATCCAGCTGACAGAGTAATTATAACACCGTGTCACATTCACATTCAAGTGCAGCTGCTCCATAAAAAAGACACGGGTAGAATCTTAAACTCAGCTTGGAATAATCACAAATAAGGAGGCAACACCACACAAAAATTTGTAACAATATTTCTTCCTTAAAGTCACACACTGGAATAAGAGTTAGTAATTTTACAGTAAACGCACTTTATTCATATCCGTGCTCAATCAACTGTCCTCCTTGCGATCCAGTATTCAACAGGCAAAGGTTAAGGGTAATCCACTTAAAAAAGTGAAAAATTAAAGTAATATAATAATCAAATTTGCTCTGAGGCAAGACAGCATCCGCAGACAGGTCTCTAGTCAAAGTCTAACGTCACTCCATCGCGCCGTGTTTGTGTTGCACACCCACCTAACATGCTGATTGATTGTTTTGGTATTTATTATATATTTTATATTATATATCATTTAAAAGGTTGGTGTTTTGCACATGTTGGTGTCATGATCCGTGGTCCGGATTATGTTTTGTTTAGTTATGTTCTGTTAGTTTCGGACTTCTTTAGTTCCCGTTTAGGCTTCCTTGTTTGCTTTCGTCACCATGGCGACTTATTGTGTTCACCTGTCTCTGATTAGTGCTCGCCCGCTCACCTGCTTCCCGAGCACTAATCAGAGGCATTATTTAAGTTGCCTTTGCCAGTCAGTCGGCCTGGCTTCACTGTTTATGTCACACTGTTTATGTCACGCCTGTACCAAGTGAGTTTCTTGTTCCATGCCATAGCTTCTGTTTAGTCCTAGCTTCACGTGTTTTAGGCACGCCTTTCTTTTTGTTGTGTTGTTTGTGTTTTTGGTAGTTTGGATTATTTATGTTTATAAATCCCATCCTACCTTTACGCCTTCGTCCGGAGCTGTCTTTTAGCATTGAAAGAACGAACCGCAGCAAGCTGCAACCCCCACGTGACAGTTGGTGGTGTACAACCTCTTGCGCTAATAAATTTGTGTGAGGAGGCGTGGCCGGCAGACCGACAGCGAGGCAGGGCACGCCGGGGCCGACTCCAAGATGGTGGCGAGGAGGCGTGGCCGGCGGCGAGGCGGGGCGCGCCAGGATCGACGCCGTAATGAACCTCAGGTGCGTGGATCGCCCGGCTAGGCACAATTGTGTAATCCCCCCCTCAGTGTGTAAAAGGGCGGCAGCTGAGAACGGGGGGAGGGAAGGAGTTGGAGAGCCAGCAACGGATGCAGCGCGGAAGAGAGCGACAGGCAGACGGAGACGACGAGGGCGGCTGAAAAGCAACCGGAAGAGCGAGCAGTGGGAAGAGGAAGGAGCTGAAAAGCGACCCGACCTGCACTAACGTTTTATTGAAATAATAAAACAAAGTCAAAACTGCTCCAGTCATGTCAGTCCTTGGTGGTCCATGGAACCCCGACAATTACTTATAGTATTGATAAGAGTACCGATGGATACCGGTATCAATATTGGTATCTGTATCAATAAAATCTTATCTCTGGCAAATACTTTATTCATTTTTGGAGCTATTCCCACAAGTTAATAACCCTTCATTACAACAAATTAACTACATTTCTTAGTATCTTAATCCTCAATTATCAAGTATCATTAGATGTTTCATGTATGATTACCATTAGTGGGTAATATTAATCATAAATATTATAATATTAAAACATATTATTATTATTGCATCTACTGAGGGTAAAGCCTTCCATTTCTTTAAAGTAGAGTTGACTTTATATGCTTATTTGTGTTTCACTGTATCCATTAAACCATATTCAATTGTATTGTATATGTAAAAATATTGTCTAAACATCACATAATGTCACAAATTCAGTCAGCCATTTTGAATATTCCTCTCCAAATATCTGACCATTGGTATCAGATCAGCCAAACTGGAAATACGCAAAAATTGGAAATAGATGTGCTGTTTATCATTTCCAATCCTTATGTAAGACAAGAACACATATGCTTGGCTTTTTTGTGCATTCAAAATTGTAAATGGCTAACAATTGAGTCAACAGATCGAGGGTCCTCTATTACGGCCATTACTTACTCTTACTTACTATAAGAGTAAGTATTGTTGACACACTGAGCCTGCGGCTGCTGCTGCCTCGTCTCAAACTAGCTGTAAATTAATTCTAGATTATAATTTGTGCATCTTTCACCTGAAGGTAGACATATGTGGCCATGAACCGAGAGGCTGGTCAACATTGACATTCCCGAGATGACTTTTTTTTTTTTAACCCTTACTTTGTATGTTTAGCACCTAGCAATACTGCTAATGCTAGAGTGTCACAATAAAGCTGCATTTAGCACTCGGCTTCTTTTATTGTTCATTCTCTATGTCTTTGGGAACAAAAATATAAGGTTCTGGATAATAACTTCCCAAAGTAATGGTTGGCTCTCACAAAGTCTGCTTGATTAGCATTGTTGATGATGGGGAACAGATCTGTTGTTCCTCGCTTCCTCATTAACTTGTTTTGATCATATCTATTTATTCGCAAACTTTGGAAATCTTTTGGTGTCATAAATCAAAAATACAGCATATGATAACAGCTTCATCAGAGTCAACTTGTTTTTCCAATCTATTGGTACTTTAGAGCAGTCAGTTGACCACCAAATATCCTCCAAAAAGTACACAAGGTTGGTCTTTTCTTTAAACCTGTTTGGCCTTTGTCTACATTGGAGCAAGCAGCTACACAACAGCTAAGCACACAGTAGTTTATAAAACAGCACGTGTCAATATAAACAAGTATCAAATAATTATAGTTAGGGCTGCACAATACATTTAATTTTAATCACGATTACAATTTTGGCTGCCACGATAAAGGGGAAATGCACTTTGTTTTTTGGAATTATGAAAGACCTGCGATGCGGTGGCGACTTGTCCAGGGTGTACACCGCCTTCCGCCTGATTGTAGCTGAGATAGGCTCCAGCGCCCCCCGCGACCCCAAAGGGAATAAGCGTTAGAAAATGGATGGAATTATTAAAGACATGATGACAGATGTATTTTTTTTCCTTTTAACTCGTGAATAAGCGTTAATAAAAGTCCACTTTACAGCCGAGCCAATGGGATGTCCTTTATTCCGCCCAGAAAACCAATTAAAAAAAACATCCAAAAAGCTCCATTTACATTTTGTCACTTTAATATGAACCAAGTATTAGTGATATTGTTATTATAAGCGCTAACGCGGACAAACTATAGGAGCGTTGTGATCACTAGCGTGTGTGTAATGTTTACATCATCGAGTGGTCTGCTGTTTCCTCGCTTTCTTTGCTCATGGAAGTTTATTGTAGATTATAAATCATGCCTCTCACCTGGATAGTAGAAGGATGAGGAAGTAATCCGACAAGTTGGTACACTTTGACAGCAAATTTAGACCCAAAAATAGCGGGAACCAACGTTCCCTCTAAGGTGCGCACCTGCGCAATGCTCACACGTCCTCTGCGCTAATCAAATCCATGCCGCGCAAAAAATCAAATCCCACTCTAAACAAAATAACAAATTGTTTGTTTTGTATGATTTTGCAATGCAACTGTGAGTAACAGGTGACGAAAGGCGGCCACAACAGATAAAACAATGTTTGTCAACACTTAAATTATTGTAACGTCTGTGGAGACACTTAAAGGAGGACAGGAATTCCATCTTTATTAAGCGAAATTGTTTGTCGGCCTTAACCACACCAAAACAATGTGTAAAATACTTTTATCTAGCAAAACTGGTCGTTGTCTACCGTACAAACCAAGCCAAAAGCAACTCTTTGTCATCTGTTATATCAACAGCAGCCGCTTGCTCTCTCTCTCACCTGCACCAACACATACACTATGGCAATTAGCCACTGGTGCGTTTATGGCCACACAAAAAGTTGGACAACTCCAACACTACACGTAAAGTGTAAATTTCAGGTCGTTTTACTAGGACTCCTCAATCAGTGTGCTTATTCTACTGTCATTTGTTAAGAATGTTATTTATTGGATATTAATCATGAAATGATGTTACAAGACTACATAATTGCTAATAAAAATATTTATTTTACGGACAGAAAGTTAATAAACACTTCATCTCATGCAACATGTGAATGTTTTAAGGGGAACTAAATGTGATCTCTGAAAGGGGTACACAATCTTTCCAAAGCAGGACCCCCACCCGGGCATAAAATACTATAGTGCATAGCTGATAAAAAAAAAAAACAATATCTAAGTGGGCCAAATCACATATATTAGAAAATAATCTCTTGAAATTGACTAGTCACTTGATTATAATAATAAGACATTTAAATTGTTATGTCAGGTTTGAGACAAATGTGTTGCTGGTATGACCACAGTGTGCACGTCTGTATTCCACTGAATGCTCAGGGTGTTTGTGCGTTTGCTCACACACATGAAAAATTAGAGGGAACATTGGCGGGAACCACACAAAATTACGCTTGGTTCCACCCCCCTTTTCTTCACAAGAATTGACAGCTCTTTTTCATCTCAATGTGAATATAACAATATTCTATCAGTCGGCCTTCTAATGACAGCGTTTTTTAAATGAATGCCCTGCATATAGGGCTGGGTGATGTATCGAATATACTCGATATATCGCGAGTTTGTCTCTGTGCGATATAGAAAATGACTATATCATGATGTTCGAGTATACGTTCTCACACAGTTGCTTTTAGCTGCGGGCATTACACTGCAGGTGTTTCTCACTTTTTCTTGTCTCTGCTTCTCACAGAGAGGTAAAACAAGCGCATCTTCTTACATACATCACATACTGTCACGCGTGCAACGTCACACGCCCTCGCCCAGCAGAGAGGTAGCGACATGGTAACATTAGCTGTGATGCTAGCGGAGTGGTGCGAGTGGTAATACGAGAGAGAGACGGTGCGAATCTGGTAACAAATGAAGGAAGAATTAATTCCCAAAAAAAACAGCACGGGGTCCATCGTCTGGCGGTGGTTTGGCTTCAAGCGGGAAGATGTTGAACAATTATGCGGCAAAAGCGTTGCTACAAAAAGTAGCAGCACTGCTAATGTGTATCATCATTTGAAAAGTCACCCGCTAGAGAATGAAGAGTGCTTGAAACTCCGCATGTCAACATCTCCGGCCGGTGCCACACCAACAAAATGCCCGAGCAACCATTTCCAGATCAACACCGTATGAAAAAAATTATCAACAACAGAAGGAGATAACGTCCGTAGTAACCTACCACATAGCAAAGGACATACACTATTTGATTATGCAGCTCATTTTTATTTGACAGTTATTGAAATATCTTGTGTGACATGATGCACAAAAGTGCACGTTATCTGTTTTTAACTATTGTATTGGCGTTCTGTACAAAAAGTGCACTTTAATTTAGTGTTGTTTTGATATGTCATCTTAGTGACATCATGCACACAAGTGCACTAATAGCTTGTTTTAAAATGTCTCTGACAATCTTGCACTTTCTGTTGTGGAAATGACATGAATGTTTGTGCCACTGCTTAATAACTGTTTAATAAATACAATTTTGGTAAATTTACTTAGTTGTGATTTCCCTCTCTGCATGAAAGTTTAAAATGAGCATATATTAATGAAGTATGAACAAGACTGTTTTAATGTAGACACATAGAATCATACTGGTGTGATTATATGCATTAAGTGTTAATTCAAGGCTAAGGCAAAATATCGAGATATATATCGTGTATCGTGACATGGCCTAAAAATATCGAGATATTAAAAAAAGGCCATATTGCCCAGCCCTACCTGCATATGTTTAAAATGATCCAAGTATGTAAAACATTAAACATTATTATTAATGTGCCCGTTATTACTTTACATATACACTAACAGCATGTATATAAAACCTTAATGGAGGTATTTGGATGTTTTTAAGGGCTTTGTAGGCATAATAGAGCAACTCCGATAGGTTCCCTTGTAAGCGGACTTTTGATAGCATTTATTTAATATTTAGAATGCATAAAAAAGAGAAAAATGTGTTCTTGTCTTACATAAGGATTGTGAATAATAGGCAAAATTCCCCAAAAGTGCAGTTCCCCTTTAAATGAGGGTGATCATCAGCGAGATTAGGTTTAATAAAAACAGGCTTCGCTGCATATCAAATCTAGCAGTTTCACAACCAAAGTGGCAGAGAATAACTGTGAAGCGAGCACCAGTCCACGCAAGAAGCCTTTGTGTATGAGCAAAAAACTCCATCACCACGCCAAACTGAAATATTAAACATTATTAGTATTAATAACATTGACAATACTTAACCTTTCCCACCATAAATACATTTAAAAAATATCAGTTAATACATGTGATTGGTATCGGAATTGGCAAGATAAAACCCTGATTGGAACATCCCCAGTTAAAAGCACCTTGTGACTAAGTAATCACTGGGGGAACATTCTTACCATGAATATCTTCCAGCTCTATAACTCCTTGTGAAAAGCATTGTTTAAGACGCTCTGCCTTCTCTCCCACAACTCTATCCAGGAGTGTGATCTCTGGCAGGAGGCGATAACTTGCGGTGGCCACTGGAGAGAACTTTGCATGATCCTTCCCTGTTGAGTACAGAAAAAAATTGTTATTAACTGATTAGGGCTCAACCGATTATCGACTGGGCCGATCATCAGCTTTGATATTTGTCATTTTGACGTATATCAGTATCAGCCTTTTTTATTATTGTTTTAATATTGATAATAAATAGCAATATTTACCTCTATTTGTACTCCTATCATTTTAAATGTAACAATCTTTGTACAGATTCCTTTTTTTAATTTGACAGGCCCATTTAAAACTGGTTATTTTGACTCCGATGCTGCTCCGCCTCTCTGCCTTAAGCATTGTCCCCTCCACAGCGCCATCTGATTGGTTATGCAAACCAAGCACGGGTCAGAAGCCGGGCCAATAAGAAGCCAAGGTCTTTTGCAGGGTTCACAAATACACGACAGAGAAAAGCGTTGAGAAATTCTGGTGGTTGTACGAATGGGTCGCAAGTAGAGATGTCCGATATTATCGGCCGATAAATGCTTTAAAATGTAATATCGGAAATTATCTGTATCGGTTTCAAAAAGTAAAATTCATGACTTTTTAAAACGCTGCTGTACGGAGTGGTACACGGACGTATGGAGAAGTACAGAGCGCCAATAAACCTTAAAAGGTACTGCCTTTGCGTGCCGGCCCAATCACATAATATCTACGGCTTTTCACACACACAAGTGAATGCAAATCATACTTGGTCAACAGCCATACAGGTCACACTGAAGCCGTATAAACAACTTTAACACTGTTACAAATATGCGCCACACTGTGAACCCACACCAAACAAGAATGACAAACACATTTCGGGATGCATTGGTTGGGGACATCTCTGCGCTGCTGACCAGTCTCCGCTCTGGATGGTCTCCTGCTGGCCCCACTATGGACTGGACTCTCACTATTATGTTAGATCCACTATGGACTGGACTTTCACAATATTATGCTAGACCCACTCGACGTCCATTGCATCCGGTCACATCGACGTCCCACTGGGTTGTGAGTTTTTCCTTGCCCTTATGTGGGCTCTGAACCGAGGATGTCGTTGTGGCTTGTGCAGCTCTTTGAGACATTTGTGATTTAGGGCCATAATAATAAACATTGATTGATTGATTGATTGACCTTTTTGTCCATACAGATAAAAATAGTGTTCATATATGAGGTCTAGTCTTACACATAGGACTACACGATTATGGGCAAAATAATAATTACGATTATTTTTTATCAATATTGAAATCAGGATTATTAATCAGGATTATTCATTATGTTATGTAAAACAGTGTTGGGGTGTGAACATGACACCATCATGTAATTTGTAATATCTAATAAAAATGCTCTCGATAAACGTTAACAGAATCAGCGTATCAGATTTTTTATTACATCATGCCTTTATCTCTTTTTTAATTTTCAAGGAGAGAGGTATTTTTTAAGTTATGTACTAATGTGTGTACATGTACATGTACTAATGTGTGTATATGTACATGCTGTATCTGGACAGATCCATTGAGAGTTTGAGCAGAAATATGGCGTATAGGTATTAATTATATACCATAAAACATTAACAAAATGCTGTGTCACATGAATGGTTTTTAAAGTAATTACTTTCTGGACTGAAAAAAGTAATGTAACATGGTTTGATATCAATATAAAACAAATCTTTATTTAACGTTATTTTACCTTATTTATTAATTAATTTATTTTTAATATACTTTGTTGGATTGAATCTATGTTTGCATATATTATTGTGTGTTTATAGCTGAATGAGGCACTAAGGGACAATTACCTTGGGAACTGAGTGGGTGGGTACTGAAAGGGTGTTGAAGGTTTGTATTTGATCTTGGGTTTATTATGTTCCATATCTTAAAATGTGCAGATGCCTCAACTTGTTACCATGAGACACTATACTGTACTGTCTGCCAAATTCAATAAAAAAATATATAAAAAAAAAACAAAAAACAAAACACAAATCAGTTTGGCTAATGAAGATAAAGTCAAATAAACAAGCTTTGTTCTTTAACAACAACCATGTACTTCAGTGCAACAGTTTGGCCAACAAAAATAAAGAAGAGTGATACATGAAATAATTTTCTCCTCCAACAGCATTACGCTCTTAATCGCACACTGAGAGTCCACAAAAGTAGAAGCGGGTGAATTGAAGTGAAAGAGCGATCGGCTCTGTTAGCTCGGAGGGAACATTTTCAAAGCAAAGTCTGTGAAGTCGCTGCACTTTTCCCCGAGCCAAACGGGTCTAGTGCGCATGCGCAGACACTGCGGCGCTTCAGTATTCAGGAAGTAAGCAGTGTTGCCTAAAATGCATTAATAAATGAAGTTTTTTCGGCAATTTAAACGGTATTACAAACCGTGTGGAATTCTGCCGCGGTTTATCATTATACCGTTTACCGTTACATCCTTACTGCTACAATACACGTGTGTGTAGGCTGCCGAATAATGCATAATAATACGAACATTATTATAACAATACAAAATGTGGACTGTTACGATCATGCCTTGATAAAGACAATGTTAATAATGTAACCATATTCCTAAAAAAATGTAATATGGCTAGGTGATAAGCCTGCTAACGGTCTGTCAATATCAACACTTGAGAATTTGGAATAATTTCAACAATCACAGTTGACATTATTAAAAGGATACATATTATTTCAACCTCTCTGTGGGGATTAATATTATTTCAGGGATACACAATCTGGCACGACACCTGTCAGTCTGAGAGAAAACTGACAATAATGTTTAAAGGGGAACATTATCACAATTTCAGAAGGGTTAAAACCATTAAAAATCAGTTCCCAGTGGCTTATTTTATTTTTAGAAGTTTTTTTGAAAATTTTACCCATCACGCAATATCCCTAAAAAAAGCTTCAAAGTGCCTGATTTTAACCATCGTTATATACACCCGTTAGAGATGCGCGGTTTGCGGGCACAACCGCGGAGTCCGCGGATTATCCGCGGATCGGGCGGATGAAATTTTAAAAAATTAGATTTTATCCGCGGGTCGGGTTGGGTCAAGTCGGGCGGTTGAAATAAAAAAAAAATTAGATTTTAAATAGATTCAGGCGGGTGGCAGTTAAACCAATTCGGAAATATATATACATAGTTAAATGTTGTTACCCACATACGAAAAACGAGCAGGCACCTGCAGCATATGCCACAACAGAAGAAAAAAAAAAGAAAAGAGATGGACACTTTTACGGAGCGGAGAAGGCCCCCGACGCCTCGCCGGGATCCGGGACCGAGGCCCCTTCCCCCGAGAGGGCCCCACCGGGAGCCGTAGCTGAGGCGATCCGCGAGAAGGGCCCGACGCACATCCAGGGTCACCACCGCGCCCACCGCACCGACACCCCGCCTCGTCCGCCTTCGCCGCGGCCGGCGTCACGCGCAGCAGGTAAGCAGCTTACCTGCCCGCCACCCCCGTGGCCGGGGGCTCGTAACAGGGGTCACTCCGCGCGCTCCGCCCGCGCAGCTTACCTGCCCGTCACCCCTGTTGCCGGGGGCGCGTAACAGGGGTCACTCCACGCGCAGTGCGCTCACGAAAGGGGTGGGGCTCACCCTGGTTGATATAGACAGCAGGACGGTGGCCATGGACGTCGGAACCCGCTAAGGAGTGTGTAACAACCCACCTGCCGAATCAACTAGCCCTGAAAATGGATGGCGCTGGAGCGTTGGGCCCATACCCGGCCGTCGCCGGCAGCGAGACGCGCTTGGAGGTGCGCTCAGCGCGGCTCCCATATGATTGCGCACTGGTGTGCGTCTGGGTCGTGACAGCGTGGCACGCGAATGTCTGTGCTGCATTGGATCAGTCTCCTTTCTTTAACAGGCAAAAGCTTTATAACCTCACTAATGCCTTGCATCGTCTATATTAGATATATAACAACGGGCGGGTGCGGGCGGATGGCGGGCGGGTGCGGTTCTGATCAAATGTTACATCGGGTGGATGGCGGATGGTTGACGACTTTCTGATGCGGTTGCGGATTAAATAATTGCCTATCCGCGCATCTCTAACACCCGTCCATTTTCCTGTGACGTCACACAGTGATGCCAATACAAACAAACATGGCGGATAGAACAGCAAGATATAGCGACATTAGCTCGGATTCAGACTCGGATTTCAGCGGCTTAAGCGATTCAACAGATTACACATGTATTGAAACGGATGGTTGTAGTGTGGAGGCAGGTAGTGAAAACGAAATTGAAGAAGAAACTGAAGCTATTGAGCCATATCGGTTTGAACCGTATGCAAGCGAAACCGACACGACAGCCAGCGACACGGGAGAAAGCGAGGACGAATTCGGCGATCGCCTTCTAACCAACGATTGGTATGTGTTTGTTTGGCATTAAAGGAAACTAACAACTATGAACTAGGTTTACAGCATATGAAATACATTTGGCAACAACATGCACTTTGAGAGTGCAGACAGCCCGGTTTTCATCAATTAATATATTCTGTAGACATACCCTCATCCGCCCTCTTTTCCTGAAAGCTGATTTGTCCAGTCCAGTTGGAAATGCATCTGCTTTGAGTGTCGCAAGATATCCACACATTCTTGCCATCTCTGTCGTAGCATAGCTTTCGTCGGTAAAGTGTGCGGAACAAACGTCCAATTTCTTGCCACTTTCGCATCTTTGGGCCACTGGTGCAACTTGAATCCGTCCCTGTTCGTGTTGTTACACCCTCCGACAACACACCGACGAGGCATGATGTCTCCAAGGTACGGAAAACAGTCGAAAAAACGGAAAATAACAGAGCTGATTTGATTTGGTGTTTGTAATGTGTTTGAGAAAATGCCGGATTGCTTCCCGATGTGACGTCACAATGTGACGTCATTGCTCCGAGAGCGAATAATAGAAAGGCGTTTAATTCGCCAAAATTCACCCATTTAGAGTTCGGAAATCGGTTAAAAAAATATATGGTCTTTTTTCTGCAACATCAAGGTATATATTGACGCTTACATAGGTCTGGTGATAATGTTCCCCTTTAACTACCAAGTTATTTATCCATCCATCCATTCATCCATTTTCTACTGCTTGTCCCGTTCGGGGTTGCTGGGGTGCTGGAGCCTATCTCAGCTCCATTCGGGCGGAAAGCGAGTACACCCTGGACAAGTCGCCACCTCATCGCAGGGCCAACACAGATAGACAGACAACATTCACACTCACGTTCACACGCTAGGGCCAATTTAGTGTTGCCAATCAACCTATCTCCAGGTGCATGTCTTTGGAGGTGGGAGGAACCTGGAGTACTGGAAGGAACCCACGCAGTCACGGGGAGAACATGCAAACTCCACACAGTGTGTTAAGAAAGCCCAAGCAGCAAAAAATTAAATTTTGTGATATGAAGTGTGTACTGAAGTTGTCTTAAAGTAGTATAGAGCTGTTCAAGACATAAAGGAAGTGCATCATAATCCCTACAGTACTGAACTATGTGAGGTTGAATAGTGTATCATATTGCTGTTCTACTTTAGAGAGATATTTATTTGTTAAACAATGTATTTAACATTGATAAATGCAATTGTCCCAAGGAACTCCCTGCACTTTGTTTTTGTTTGTATTTTTTTAATATACATGCTTCAGGCATTTAAACAAAATTAAAGTACCAGTAGAGTGTAAAGACAAGTTGCCTCTATATTGAAACCATTATCATATATATCTGATTTGTAACCCCAAAAGACTTACAGTTTGCGAGTAAATAAATATGATCCAAATAGTATAAATGTCATGGAGATTCCTGAGACATTTTAAAGAGAAAATGAGCAGCCCGTCACATAACCCATGACGTAGAAGTAAAAACCACAGATCCCATCATCATTAACAACAATGCAAATCATGCAGACTTTGTGAGAGAACAACGATTACCGGTACTTTGGCAAATGGTATAATACAAAACCTTTTTTTTTTTTATCCTGAATATACGGAGGGTGAGCTACAAGTTTTAGAAGCGGTGCTAACAGATCCAGCTTTAGTGAAACACTAAGCATCATGTAGCAGAATTGCTAAGTGCTAAAAAAAAGAAATACAAACTACAAACATAATAAAACAATAGCTTACTGTACAATGTCTGCTCTCACTGCGATTATGTGATGATCTTCCCGTTTAGATGAAGAATTAATCATAATCCAGACAAAGGAATAACAAGGAAAAGTTGCTGCCTGCAGACTTTAGTTGTCGTGTCTTTGTTTCCATCTCCGGGTATAAATTGAATGTCACAGATGAACAACTTCTAGATTTAAGGCTAAATACTCCTATTATCCAGATGAGAGGTATGATTTATAATCTAGAATAACTTTTGACTAGCCGCGATGCAGCAGCAGCAAGACACCGGCCGGCTCACAGTACAGCAGCAAAGGCTAACTAGCTCTCTGTTGTCAATGCGCTGCTAAAAATAGTTTGTTTGCGTTAGCGCTTATAATAAAAATATTGCTAATATCTGGTTGACATTCAGGTCACGATAAGTACATAGAGTATTGTTGGTGGGCTTTGGATGGTTATTTAGAGGGCTTTGTGGTCAAAATAGAGACTCAATTGTTAGCTGACCTTTTATTTATTTACGACGCAGAATGGATAAAAAGAAGAAAAACATATGTATTCATGTCTTCCATAGGGATTGTGAATGATAGACAGCACATCTAATTCAATTTTCGGCATACTTCCAGTATAACTGATCTGCTGATATGGTAGGAGTGCAGAAGCGTTTCCACCGTGACGTCTTCTGACCCTGAATCTATGGAAATTGCCAAAGACATTTGGAGCGGAATATTCAAAATGGCAGTCTGAAATTGTGGCATTTTGTGATGTTAAAGGGTATTTTCACATACTTTGCGGATTGAAAATACAATTTGATATGGTTTAATGGATACAGTAAAACAGAATTCAGCATATAAAGTCAACTTGTTTTTCCATTATACTGGTATTTTGGAGTTTGGAATAGTAATATACTAAATTTTGACACCAATATGTTGTTATTATTGTAAATGAGAATTGGCCTCAAATATCAGTTATCGGCATCTTTCCCTACTAATAATAGGTATCGGCCCTGAAAAAAACAAATCAGTCGAACTCTAGTACTGTACAGTAATAGAAACAACTGAGAAATTGTCAGGGGAGATTATATACTAAACTTTGCTGACAAAAAACCCTCAAACTCAATTATTTATTTAAAAATCTTATTTAGGTTTTTCCACATTTAGTTTTTAGATAAGCGCGATAAACGAGGGACAACTGTATTACTTTACAGATTGGAAAACGAATGTTTAAAGAATCAGTGGGACTCACCAATTCCTTTGACACAGTGCATGATAATGTCAAGTTCCTGTCCTGGACGTAGCAGCGCTATCAGGATGTCATCATGGACTGGTCCAATGTTGGAGTCGGCAAACACGTCAGCCTGGTTACCAATGGGAACCCACTTTATGTCTCTGGAATAAACTACAACGAGGATGGGTGACAATTATTAATAAAACATAGGAAAAAAGCCTGTCCAGAAATTTTAGATCAAGTCCCTTATCCAATAAGTTTAATAAAAGCAATGCTTTATTAAATACATATTTGGAATTTTATCATACAGTACAGTAGATTATGGAACACAACCACTTTAGGTGTGCTGGAAGCACTTTGAAATGTCCCGATTCTAAAAGTAACATTTGAACAATATTAGGATTGCAGCTATCGATTATTTTAGTAATCCAGTAATCTATCAATTAGTTTGTTGGATTTAATCAAGTAACTTCATTATTTTTTTCTAATAAATGCACTTGATCAACATTGAAATTGACATGCGTGAATTAATACCATTAAAAAAGAAATCTCCACTGTTTGCCGCCACACAGATAACAGCATCCACACACCAACGCGCTATTGCACGCTCTATTGCAGAGGCTGTGCGGGACTACGTTGGTGTATCTAATGTTCAGGCACTCCATGCAGTCTGTATTTGATAAATTCTTGTTAGTTACACATATTAAACGGACAATCCAAGCAACAGAATATTAATCTAAGCTTTTTCTAATCAATTAATTGTTGAAGACTGATGAAGATAGATATCTACATATATCCATATTTAAGAATTATTTCTTTCTATAGTCAAGTTTGAAATAACTAGTGTTTTCTTTTTGTGCTCTTTCTATTTTTTCTTTATCTCATGACCGAGGGTACACTGTGGACTACCTTGAGCTTGGAATGCAGGGAGTAGCAATACTCCTTTTTCTTACCTTATCCTGTCTCTTCTCAGAGTAGAACAATTGACTTGTGTATTACTTCTGGAGGGTGGGGGCGAGGGACATATTGAAGAACACAGCACTTCCGTAATGCTTCCAGATCAACTTGGCTGCGCAATTGAATGTGTTGTCCTAGGCTGGTCTCTATCTTCAAAGCTTTGAAAATAAATTACAAAATACCTATTCTGTTCTGGTGATAATTTAAACTCAGCTTATGTGTCATCAAAATAACTTGGGATTGACCAGTAACTTAAATTCCCTTGGAGGAACATACGTACAATATTAACCATTATACCAGTGCAAAAGCTGTAAAAAGGACAACTGTCTACACACTGCCTGACCAAACAAAAAGGCTCGATCGATCTAATATTTAGGTTGACCGCCTTAAGATTTGACTACTGCAATTACCGTGATATCGTTTTCACAAGTTTTGTACAGTGTCACGACTAAGCATGGACCTGTTACTAATTTTAAGGTACATCGTGGTATAAAAAAGTAACGGTTTTAATACAACTAAAATTTTCCTTCATACCATCCCTTTGGGTACATGCTTTAGTAAAAGTCCTTTAAGTCGCGTGCAGCTGATGTAACAGGACCACTATCGTGGCACAAAGCTCCTATTCTTAAGGAATGATGGAGGAGGCTCCCTTCTCTCCTGTCTAAAATGACTAAATCTGCTGCTGGGGAATACTTCAGCTGCCCTAAAAAGAAGATTGGCCAATGTGCTAAACCATATCCATAAACCTTATTGTATTTGCCAGGAAATCCCGTTGTATTTTCCTTCTTTCCCTGCGGATTCCCGGACTTTTTTTTTCGGCTTGTGGGGTTTTCCCATATTGTAAAATGCAAAGGCAAAAATTTACTATTTTATTTTGGCCCCGATCCTCCCCAAAATATATACAATTTAGACAGTGTAAAAAAAATAACTTTGATCTCTTCATATGTATATCCATCCATCCATACCACTTGTCTCTCTCGGGGTTGCTGGGATGCTGGAGCCTATCCCATTTGCATCCGGGCGGAAGGCGAGGTACAACCTGGACAAGTCGCCACCTCATCGCAGGGCCAACGCAGATGGACAACATTCACGCTCACATTCACACACTAGGACCAATTTAGTGTTGCCAATCAACCTATACCATGATCTGATCAATATTATTTGGGACAAATTTCAATAATTTCCTTATATTGATGATTACTTATTTTGTTGTGAAGTAACTAATAAACATGCTCCCATAAGAAGCATCAGAGTTAAAGGCTCACATCTTCCATAGATAAACTCTGCCCATATACAGGTAAAAGCCAGTAAATTAGAATATTTTGAAAAACTTGATTTATTTCAGTAATTGCATTCAAAAGGTGTAACTTGTACATTATATTTATTCATTGCACACAGACTGATGCATTCAAATGTTTATTTCATTTAATTTTGATGATTTGAAGTGGCAACAAATGAAAATCCAAAATTCCGTGTGTCACAAAATTAGAATATTACTTAAGGCTAATACAAAAAAGGGATTTTTAGAAATGTTGGCCAACTGAAAAGTATGAAAATGAAAAATATGAGCATGTACAATACTCAATACTTAGTTGGAGCTCCTTTTGCCTCAATTACTGCGTTAATGCGGCGTGGCATGGAGTCGATGAGTTTCTGGCACTGCTCAGGTGTTATGAGAGCCCAGGTTGCTCTGATAGTGGCCTTCAACTCTTCTGCGTTTTTGGGTCTGGCATTCTGCATCTTCCTTTTCACAATACCCCACAGATTTTCTATGGGGCTAAGGTCAGGGGAGTTGGCGGGCCAATTTAGAACAGAAATACCATGGTCCGTAAACCAGGCACGGGTAGATTTTGTGCTGTGTGCAGGCGCCAAGTCCTGTTGGAACTTGAAATCTCCATCTCCATAGAGCAGGTCAGCAGCAGGAAGCATGAAGTGCTCTAAAACTTGCTGGTAGACGGCTGCGTTGACCCTGGATCTCAGGAAACAGAGTGGACCGACACCAGCAGATGACATGGCACCCCAAACCATCACCCAACCATGCAAATTTTGCATTTCCTTTGGAAATCGAGGTCCCAGAGTCTGGAGGAAGACAGGAGAGGCACAGGATCCACGTTGCCTGAAGTCTAGTGTAAAGTTTCCACCATCAGTGATGGTTTGGGGTGCCATGTCATCTGCTGGTGTCGGTCCACTCTGTTTCCTGAGATCCAGGGTCAACGCAGCCGTCTACCAGCAAGTTTTAGAGCACTTCATGCTTCCTGCTGCTGACCTGCTCTATGGAGATGGAGATTTCAAGTTCCAACAGGACTTGGCACCTGCACACAGCGCAAAATCTACCCGTGCCTGGTTTACGGACCATGGTATTTCTGTTCTAAATTGGCCCGCCAACTCCCCTGACCTTAGCCCCATAGAAAATCTGTGGGGTATTGTGAAAAGGAAGATGCAGAATGCCAGACCCAAAAACGCAGAAGAGTTGAAGGCCACTATCAGAGCAACCTGGGCTCTCATAACACCTGAGCAGTGCCAGAAACTCATCGACTCCATGCCACGCCGCATTAACGCCGTAATTGAGGCAAAAGGAGCTCCAACCAAGTATTGAGTATTGTACATGCTCATATTTTTCATTTTCATACTTTTCAGTTGGCCAACATTTCTAAAAATCCCTTTTTTGTATTAGCCTTAAGTAATATTCTAATTTTGTGACACACGGAATTTTGGATTTTCATTTGTTGCCACTTCAAATCATCAAAATTAAATGAAATAAACATTTGAATTCATCAGTCTGTGTGCAATGAATAAATATAATGTACAAGTTACACCTTTTGAATGCAATTACTGAAATAAATCAAGTTTTTCAAAATATTCTAATTTACTGGCTTTTACCTGTAAGCCTTGTCAAATGGGTCAAATATCACTCATCCAAGCAACCCAACCATTGGGAAAAATATTGGCTTTTAAAGGAACCAATGTAAAACTAAACAAATGACTGTGAAACCTGATTTTTTCTAATGCTTTCAATGAGCACTTATGTGTTTCTCGTACACGGCATATTACCCCTTATTCTATGGCTCAACATGTTATTTCACCTCATCTAAATAGTTTTTCCTTCAGGAAAATGACATAATGCTATTTGTGAGTTGAAAGAGAGTTGTAGTGCTGGCCCAATGGTCTAAAACAGGGATCTCAAAATCAATTCACCTGGGGGCCGCCGCTGTAGGCGGAGTCTGGGTGGGGCTGGGCCGCATCAGGTGTTCCATAAGAAAAGCCTTCTTGAAAAATTCTCATCTTATTTTGTGTTAAAAATAAATGTAAACAAATTAAGAATTAATAAGAAAATTATTAAATATATTTTTGGGGATGTGCAATATGTATATATATATATATATATATATATATATATATATATATATATATATATATATATATATATATATATGTATGTGTGGGAAAAAAATCACAAGACTATTTCATCTCTACAGGCCTGTTTCATGAGGGGGGGTACCCTCAATCGTCAGGAGATTTTAATGGGAGCATTCGCATACCATGGTTTATATAGGGCACAGAGTGGGTGGGTACAGGCTGGCCTAGGGGCGTGGTGATTGGCTCATGTGTTACCTAGGAGGTGTTTCCGTCTATGGCGGCATGTTGTTACAATTTCGCTGCGCTTGTTGAGGGATGACAGGTCTGGACGGTAAATAATAAACAGTTTCTCTTTCAAGCATAGGTTGCATCTTTTATTACCACTATTGTAAGGTGTGCTGGATGCAAGAATTTGCCATGTTATTGAATATTCAACATTATTGTCTTTGAGGTCCCAAATGTGTTTGCTGAATTCTGTGGTATTTCGCAGGTTTTTGTTCCTGAAAGAAGCCTTGTGATTGTTCCATCTGGTTTTGAATTCTCCCTCGGTTAATCCTACATATGTGTCGGATGTGTTAATGTCCTTGCGTATTACCTTAGATTGGTAGACAACTGATGTTTGTAAGCACCCCCCGTTGAGGGGGCAATCAGGTTTCTTTCGACAATTACATCCTTTGTTGGTTTTGGAGTCGCTCTGTCTGAGGGCCGACGGCTCATTTGCAATTGTTTTGTTGTGGTTTGAGATGATTTGTCGTATATTGTTCATGCAGCTGTAGCTCAATTTAATGTTGTTCTTGTTGAATACTTTTCTTAGGATGTTGTGGGTGGACGCCACAGCCAACAAGGAAGCCTTCATCACATTGAAGGACCACAAACCCAACTTCGCAAATAACCCAACATGCCGACTAATAAACCCAACTAAATCTGAAATAGGAAAAATCAGCAAAATAATCCTGGACAGAGTCAACACAAAAATCAAGGACAAAACACCACTCAACCAATGGAGAAATACAGCAGCAGTAATCAAATGGTTCAACAACATCCAAGACAAACAACAGCACAACTTTATCTCCTTTGATATCGAGGAATTTTACCCTTCCATCACGCAAGACCTACTGACTCAAGCACTAGACTTCGCCTCAGACTACGACTCAATCACAGGCAACGAAAGAAACATCATCATCCACGCAAAAAACTCCATTCTCATCCACAACAGTACACCATGGCAAAAAAAGAACAATGCAACATTTGACGTCACTATGGGAAGTTTTGACGGAGCAGAAACGTGTGAACTCGTTGGGAGTTTCCTCCTCTCCCAGCTCGCTAGCCTCAATCTGAACCTTGGTATTTACCGTGATGACGGACTGGCAGTGTGTCGCGCCTCACCAAGGAGCAGCGAGAATACCAAGAAGAGCATATGCCAAATTTTCAAAGAGAACGGCCTACGGATCACGATTGAAGCTAACAAGCAAACCGTCAACTTCCTTGACGTCACTTTCAACCTGAGAAATAACAGCTACCAACCATTCACGAAACCCAACACAACACTCCAATACGTGCACCATGACAGCAACCACCCACCCACCACCACGAAAAGAATACCTACCGGAATCAATAAAAGGCTATCGATGCTGTCATCTAGCAAAGCTGAATTTGACCAAGCAACCCCCCCGTACCAAAAAGCCCTTGATAAAAGCGGATACAATTTCACCCTCACCTATGAACCCACACCAGGAAACCAGCCAAAAAAGAACAGAAAACGGAACGACATCATCTGGTACAACCCCCCATACAGCAAAAACGTCTCAACGAACATTGGACACAAATTCCTCAATCTGATTGACAAACACTTTCCCAAAGACAACATCCTAAGAAAAGTATTCAACAAGAACAACATTAAATTGAGCTACAGCTGCATGAACAATATACGACAAATCATCTCAAACCACAACAAAACAATTGCAAATGAGCCGTCGGCCCTCAGACAGAGCGACTCCAAAACCAACAAAGGATGTAATTGTCGAAAGAAACCTGCTTACAAACATCAGTTGTCTACCAATCTAAGGTAATACGCAAGGACATTAACACATCCGACACATATGTAGGATTAACCGAGGGAGAATTCAAAACCAGATGGAACAATCACAAGGCTTCTTTCAGGAACAAAAACCTGCGAAATACCACAGAACTCAGCAAACACATTTGGGAACTCAAAGTCAATATTGTTGATTATTCAATAACATGGCAAATTCTTGCATCCAGCACACCTTACAATAGTGGTAATAAAAGATGCAACCTATGCTTGAAAGAGAAACTGTTTATTATTTACCGTCCAGACCTGTCATCCCTCAACAAGCGCAGCGAAATTGTAACAACATGCCGCCATAGACGGAAACACCTCCTAGGTAACACATGAGCCAATCACCACGCCCCTAGGCCAGCCTGTACCCACCCACTCTGTGCCCTATATAAACCATGGTATGCGAATGCTCCCATTAAAATCTCCTGACGATTGAGGGTACCCCCCCTCATGAAACAGGCCTATAGAGATGAAATAGTCTTGTGATTTTTTCCCCACACATACATATATTGCGCTCTACTACGGTATCGAGCACTATTTTTTGGATAACCTTATTAAGACATATATATATATATATATATATATATATATATATATATATATATATATATATATATATATATATATATATATATACACAAAACCCAAAACCAGTGAAGTTGGCACGTCGCGTAAATGGTAAATGAGAACAGAATACAATGATTTGCAAATCCTTTTCAACTTATATTCAATTGAATAGACGGCAAAGACAAGATGTTCAACAGTCGGGGGTCTCCGTTGTGGTATTTTACGCTTCATAATGTGCCACACATTTTCAATGGGAGACAGGTCTGGACTACAGATAAGCCAGTCTAGTACCCGCACTCTTTTAGTACGCTGTTATAACACATTCAGAATGTGGCTTGGCATTGTCTTGCTGAAATAAGCAGGGGCGTCCATGAAAAAGACGTTGCTTGGATGGCAACATATGTTGCTCCAAAACCTGTATGTAACTTTCAGCATTAATAGTGCCTTCACAGATGTGTAAGTTACCCATGCCTTGTGCACTATAATACACCCCCATACCATCACAGATGCTGGCTTTTGAACTTTGCGCCTATAACAGTCCAGATGGTTCTTTTCGTCTTTGGTCAGGAGGATGCGAGATCCACAGTTTCCAAAAACAATTTGAAATGTGCACTCGTCAGACCATAGAACCCTTTTACACTTTGCATCAGTCCATTTTAGATGAGCACGGGCCCAGCGAAGCCGGCGGCGTTTCTGGGTGTTGTTGATAAATGGCTTTGCATAGTAGAGTTTTAACTTGCACTTACAGATGTATCGACCAACTGAAGTTACTGACAGTGGTTTTCTGAAGTGTTCCTGAGCCCATGTGGTGATATCCTTTACACACTGATGTCGCCTAGTGGCCTAGTGCGAGTGTCCGCCCTGAGATCGGTAGGTCATGAGTTCAAACCCCGGCCGAGTCATACCACAGACTATAAAAATGGGACCCGTTACCTCCCTGCTTGGCACTCAGCATCAAGGGTTGGAATTGGGGGTTAAATCACCAAAAATGTTCCCCGGGCGCGGCCATCGCTGCTGCCCACTGCTCCCCTCACCTCCCAGGAGGTGGTCAAGAGTGATGGGTCAAATGCAGAGAATAATTTCGCCACACCTAGTGTGTGTGTGATAATCATTGGTACTTTAACTTTAATATTACATACCATAGATGGTGAAATTCCTAAATTCCTTGCAAAAGCTTGTTGAGAAATGTTGTTCTTAAACTGTTGGACAATTTGCTCACGCATTTGTTCACAAAGTGGTGACCTTCGCCCCATCCTTGTTTGTGAATGACTGAGCATTTCATGGAAGCTGTTTTTATATCCAATCATGGCACGCACCTGTTCCCAATTAGCCTGTTCACCTGTGAGATGTTCCAAATAAGTGTTTGATGAGCATTCCTCAACTTTCTCAGTCTTTTTTGCCACTTGTGCCAGCTTTTTTGAAACATGTTGCAGGCATTAAATTCTGAATGAGCTCATAATCGTAAAAAATAACAAAGTTTACCAGTTCGAACGAAGTATCTTGTCTTTGCAGTGTATTCAGTTGAATATAGGTCGAAAAGGATTTGCAAATCATTGTATTCTGTTTTTATGTACGATTTACACAACGTGTCAACTTCACTGTTTTGTTTATATATATATATATATATATATATATACTGTCGTGTTTAGCCAATGCACCAGCCAATGATCTTTATGCAGGGAGAACGTAATTTTCCCAATGTGCGTCATTTTCGCTCTTTCCTGTTCAGGTGCACGGCTGCGGATAATAGCCGGGTATCAGTCTCCTTTGTTTTTGTGCTTGATGTTGATGTCTTTCATGATGATATGATGTGGTCGACCATTATCTTCTCCTGGACAAACTGCATCATATTGGACTGAGTCAAAATGCAGTCCTTTGATTTAACTCCTACCTTCACAATATATATCAGTATGTTTTTGTCAATGGTTGTTAATCCAGTAAAATGTTAGTCAATAGGTTCTGATTTAGGCCCACTTCTTTTTATTAATGATTTACCTTAAATGTGCACATTCTGTCATGTTCATCTGTATGAAAATGACTGTTATTTACCATTTCAATTCTGATAACACAAGCCAAGTATAATTTGCAACAATATTTCAATATTGTACAACACTTGTATAACAACAAGCTTGTTCTTAATATGAAAAAATCATGTTGTATGGTGTTTCGCACAAAATATAATTAATCTCTGCCTGAAATGTGTAATAATTTTTGTGATGGAAATCCACTAGGGCGAGTTTATGTATTTAAATATATTGGTCTTTAGATCGACACTGAGCTTACCTTTAAACCACATATTGATTATATTTCTAAGAAAATATATGGTTGTTTAAGTTCTTTCGACAGATCAATCCAATATTTTTCATTTCTGTTTCGAAAAAGAATAATTTCACAATTGTTACTTCCCATACAAAATTATGTGGATGTTGTTTACCAAAACATTGAAACACTACTGACTCGATCCTCAAATCTCTTAACATTTTGCATGTACTAAACGTGCTTGTGGACATGGCAGCAAGGAAAGAGAAGGCAACACTTCGAACATGAACATCTACCAGAACACCAACCATCGCTATAGATACTAAATTCAAGATAAAACTGTTTTGACATTAACTACAGTGCATCTGGAAAGTATTCACAGCGCTTCACTTTTTCTACATTTGTTATGTTACAGCCTTATACCAAAATGGAATACAATTCTAATTCAAAATTCTACACCCAATACCCCATAATGACAATGTGAAAAAGTTTTTCAAGGGCTTTTTGAAATGTATTAAAAAAAACAACTAAGAAATCACATGTACATACGTACCGGTATTCACAGCCGTAACTAAATACTTTGTTGATGCCTCTTTGGCAGCAATTACCGCCTCATTTAGAATATGATGCCACGACTTGGCACACCTGTCTTTGGGTAGTTTTGAGGGCCGCTGGAGGCAGAGTCCGGGTAAGGCGGCAAATTCATTAAAAATAAGTCTCTAAAACGTATTCACATTCAGTTTTAAGCTCCTGCCTACATTTATTTATTTGTTAAATCTTACTTAGAAGTTCCTTTTTATTCAATTATTTATTTTGTTATCTTCTTAAACCATTTAGTGATTGCATTTATTTGCTTTTTTTTTTTTTTTTTTTACAAAGAAAATATTGTGACTTGAGTTGCAGGTCTAGCAACAGTAGACTGCATTAATAACTGTACTTTATTATTATTTTATTAGAAATAATTCAGTTATTGTTTGTTATTCATTTTAAATATATTTTCTCCATTTTTAGTTATGTTCTATTATATTTTACTTGCCCATTGCCAACAAGTGTTTCTCCAACAACTACTCAGTCACTTTTTGCTTATGGATCAAACGTCATGCAATGAAATTCCAACGAATTCACAACCTCTATTTTTTCTAGACTTTTTCTGGTCTTCCTCTTTCAAAATAAACTGACCATAACATTCTGGATTGTTCATATCTAAAAAACCTAGAAAGTCAGCAGCGGATCAAATACAGATAGCAGTGGGGAAAATAAGTATTTAAACTTCTGGCCATAGGTGGTGTGTTTCAATCGGCGAAGTCCAGGACCGGGTAACCCAGTGTGGGACTCAGTCTGAGAGAGGTGAGCTTCTGCACCAGTGTCTGTGGGATGATGGTGTTGAAGGCTGATGAGAAGTCCAGAAAGAGCAGGCGGCTGTAGAAATCTCCAGGTGGTTGAGGGCTGTGTGGACCACTGACGAGATGGCATCAGTGGAACGTTTTTTCCTATAGGCGTACTGATGGGGGTCCACAGTGACGTCAATTGCGTCCTCGATGTGAATCATGACGAGCCTCTCAAAGCACTTCATGACTACCAGGGTTAGTGTAACAGGTCACTGTGGAGCTCTTGGGGACGGGGACAATTGTGGCAGTCTTTAAGCAGGTGGGTAGGATGCCAGTGACAGTGAGGTGTTAAATATGCTTGTCAGCACCTCAGACAGCTAGTGTACACAATCTCTGTTGTCTGGTCCTGCAGCTTTGCGGGGGTTGATCCTCTAAAGGGACCTCCTCACGCCTGATGTGGTCACACTTAGGGGTGTGTCACCTGGTTGTGAGGTGAGTCTGGTGTTTGATTGATTGAAACTTTTATTAGTAGATTGCACAGTGCAGTACATATTCCGTACAATTGACCACTAAATGGTAACACCCGAATAAGTTTTTCAACTTGTTTAAGTCGGGGTCCACTTAAATTGATTCCTGATACAGATATATACTATCATCATAATACAGTCATCACACAAGATAAACATCAGAGTATATACATTGAATTATTAACATTATTTACAATCCGGGGTGTGGAGGGGCGAGGGGTTAGGTTTGGTTGATATCAACACTTCAGTCATCAACAATTGCATCATCAGAGAAATGGACATAGGAACAGTGTAGGACTGACTTGGTAGGATATGTACAGCAAGTAGTGGACATAGAGATAGATATCAGAGAGCATAAGAATAAGAATCTACATTTGATTATTTACATTTGATTATTTACAATCCGGGGAGGTAGGATGTGAAAGGAAGTTTGTTAATTTACGGTTGAAGTTGCCTGGAGGTGTTCTTTTAGTGCGGTTTTGAGGTGCTGGGGTGGGAGTTGTGGGGGTGTCAAGGTCCCTGAAGCGGGCGTAGAATGTGATGAGGACATCTGGCAAAGAGGGGTCCCCGGGGCATTGTGCATCCCTGATGATGTAGTTTGTGATGCACTTAATACTCTCCGGAGATCGAGTTGAATTGACCTTGGATTTTTTGGGCATATGTGACTGACGCTTGCGATCCCTGCAATCAGTTCTTTCCTTGCCACTTTGAGTGCTGACGTCTCACCTGCCCTGAACGTAGCATTCTTACCTTACCAGAGCTCTCACTTTAGCATTCAGCCAGTGTTTCTGGTTCGGGTTGAGGGTTACCATCCTAATGCAGGTGACATTATCAATACATTTCGAGATGACAGAGCAGAGCAGGCATATTCCTCCAGGTACACCTTTCCCTCACACATCGCTGCCTCTCTGATGACCTGCAATGAAAGCAGTCCTGGAGCACAGAGGCTGCATTTTTGGGCCACACGGTGACGGTCCTTTCTTGGCTCCTTGCATATTTGTGTACACACAGTCCAGCGTGTTACTTCCCTTAGTCTGTATGGTGACATGCTGGTCAAATCTCGGCAGTTTTACGTGATTTAAGTCTCCCGTAACCACGTTCATTGCCTCTGGCTGCTTGGTCTGCAATGAGCTGACGGTGTCATGTAGCTCCTTAAGTGCTGCGTTAGCATTAGCACCCGACGAGATGTAAACAACAGTGACGATTACAGCTGTAAACTCCTCTTGCAGATAGTGCGGTCGACATTTCGCCGTCGTAAGTTTTAACTCCTCGTAGCAGTAACTTTTCACCAGTCCACAGTTTGTATGCCAAACTTCATTCACGTACACAGAGTCCGCTTCCCTGTTGTTTACCCGACCGGAGGTCGCGTTCCCCTCGGAAAAGCCGGAGTCTGTCGATTGAGAAAGCTAAGTCCAGCATGCTGTTGTTTAACCAACTTTCCGTGAGGCAAAGAATAGCGTAGTTGTTCATTTTTGTGGAAACACTCAGTTTCAGACATAACAAGTCCATTTTGTTGAGAGCGGAGAGCGGACATTGGCCAAGAAGAGAGTTAGGATCGGCGGCCTACTGGCCTTTAGATGGGCGAGCGCGCCGGACTATTTTCCCCTCTTTTGCTTGTGAGCACATTGCTTCCTCTTGCTCCGCCACTCTGTTGTCTTCAAGAGCTGCTGTCTTCCCAGCACAGATTTCCGCTTCAGTGAAATTGTGATGACCGTACTGTCTTTGATGGCTCGAAGATGGTGGGCTATACTTCACACGCGAATTTAGCACTAAAGTGGAGCAAAACTGGTCTTAAAAAGGTCTGAAAGTAGGGCTTAGTTCTGAAAGTTAGAGAAGCTGCTGCATCACCATTAATCACACTGTTTTACTGCCTTGTCTTACCTGTTACTTTTTGCATTGCAAAATGGTGCAGAATAGATAATGTGTTTATTTTGTTTAAAGTTTAGGTTTGGTTTTATTTTTATTTGCTGTGTGCGGAGGACACTTGAGCAGTGCGCAATTGCGCAGGCGCAGACTTTAGAGCAGTGGTTCTTAACCTGGGTTCGATCGAACCCTAGGGGTTCGGTGAGTCGGCCTCAGGGGTTCGGCGGAGCCTCTGCCGCGGAGGTTAAGACACACCCAACTCATCGTGAAAATAAAAACTTCTCCCTATCGGCATATTATGTACCCCCAAACAATGTTCCCTCTAATTTCCATCTGATTTGCAGTTGTCTAATTTGTTATGAGTTCATGCACTGTGTTAGTTTTGTTCTTTGAACAAGGTGATGCTCATGCACGGTTAATTTTGTGCACCAGTACAAAAACATAACTTTGTCTTAAATTTAAAAAAAAAAAAACATTTTATTTTTCACTAAAGGGTTCGGTGAATGTGCATATGAAACTAGTGGGGTTTGGTACCTCCAACAAGGTTAAGAACCACTGCTTTAGAGTAAACAGTGGGCATCGGCTAAAATGACAAAATTGGAACCGAGGCTTGTTGTGTGGAACATACCGACGTGATTTTCATAGAGTTCCCGTGGATCAGAAGAATCCTTGCTTGTTCTGGGGTTCCTGCTACATCTAATCTTTAGGTGTAGTTTGATTGTGTCTATTTCTGACTCTTCCTCCTTTGCAGAGTCTTCATCTAAAACACAAATACAGCAGAAAGTTTGCCTGTGATCAGGAAATAAGAAAAGGGATCAATGTGAGCCATTCAAATAATTAAAGGTGTTTTGGGGGATCAAATGTGCAGTGACCAAAACACGCAGCAACAAAGTCTGTTCCCCCCCAAAAAGTACTTCTCTCCATTACCAATAGGGCTGTAACGATTAGTAGACATTGTCGACAATAAAATTTGTTGCTGACATTTATATTCGTCGACAATATCACTCGTGTTTTTCCGGCCGGAAGTGGGTCAGTTGCAAAAAACATCCCCAATGATAACATGAAAATGTGAGGATATTTCCTCTTATTTTTGTTAAAAACATGAATCGCTTGCTGATTTTTTAAAGCAGACCTTCTTTTTAAGGCAGAACATCTGTGATACGCGAGCATTTAAAGCAGAGACATGACTTCGGACATTTGGAAGGAGGATGCGGACACAGCCTCGGTAAGACTACTGTTAGCTTCTACCTTGCTAGCTAGTTAACAAGAGTGAGACGAAGTTGTGTGAAAATTTACTACAATTTTAGCCAAAGTCAGCCAACCAAACATTGTATACATCAATTCAAATGCGTTTAAAGCAGCGTCAATTTGCAATGCCGTAAAAAAAAGGCACTTAAACATGAACCGCGCGCAGACAGGCAGGCACCAATGCTGAGGTATCATAAAATTAAAGATGCAATCTTTTACATAGCCAACGTTTTAAGAATAATCAAATATTGAATTCCACACAATGAGTCTATTACAGAGCTAAAACTGTCAAGAGTTAATCAATAGTCAATATACCAGTGTGCAGGTTTTTAAACATCACAAAATGATTATTTTTGAGGAAGTTAGATTTTGTGTTTTGTTTCTTTTCATTGCTGCTATTTTAACTGTTTTTTGGTTTTTTTTACATAAACAATGTTATATGGTTTTTTTAGCACTTCGCCTTGCCTTTCTTTTAAATGGACAACATTTTAATAGTCATTTTAATTTTTGTAACAGCTCAATGACCAGCAGTTACAGTAAAAATACATATTTATGAATGAATTTTTCATCTGTGTTATTAGTAATAGGGCTGCAACTAACGATTATTTTGATCATCGGTTAGTCAACGATTATCTTAACGATTAGTCGACTAATCAGATAAAGCGTACACATATATAATGGCTCTCATTTTTCCATCCACTTCTAAATGCAGCTTTAGTTATTTTAAGCATGTGCTTAAAAACAACAAAGATGACTAATTAATTCATAAATATTTATTTTTACTGTTACTCTGCTGCTCATTCAGCTGTTACAAAAAATAAAATTACTAATAAAATGTTGTCCATTTAAAAGAAATCAAAGGCAAAGTGCTAAAAAAACTATTAACATTGTTTATGTTTTTTTTTTTTTAAACAGTTAAAATAACAGCAATGAAAACAAACAAAATACAAAATCTAACTTCCTTAAAAAGAAAAGCATTTTGTGTGACTTTGGCTAAAATTCTAAAGTTTTTTTTTCACACAACTTCATCTTATTCTTATTAGCTAGCTACCAAGGTAGAAGCTAACACTCTTACCGAGGTTGAGACCGCATCCTCCCTCCAAACGTTCGACATCATGCCTTCGCTGTGAATGCTCGCGTATCAGAGATCTAATGCCATAAAAACAAGGTCCACTTTGCAAACTGAGCAAGGTATTCATGTTTTTCACAAGAATAAGAGGAAATATCCTCAAACTTGACATGTTATCACTGGCGTTCTTTTTGCGAGTGACCCACTTCCGCCCAGAAAAAACACAAGCGATGACGTCAAGACTATTGTCGACAAATAAAATTGGTCGACAACAACTTTTATTGTCGACATTTGTTGACAATGTCGACTAATCGTTGCAGCCCTAGTTAGTAAGCAAATGCCTAAAATAACTAAAGCTGCATTTAGAAGTTGATGGAAATATTAGAGCCATTAAATATGTTTACGCTTTATTATTAGATTAGTCGACTAATCGTTAAGATAATCGCTGACTAATCGACTATCAAAATAATCGTTAGTTGCAACCCTAATTACTAATGTGCAACTGTATGCTTGAAAGTACCTTAAACACATACTGTAGACTAGACTAAAAGTACTGAGTTCCAAGCCTTTTCTCCACCAAACGACCAGGAACCTGTAGTTCTTAATACACATACAGAAAGTTTCTGCGGGGGAAAAGTGGGTGGAGCAACAGTTACACTCACAATTATTTAATCCCTATTGTAAACTATATTTATTTAAACACTTTACAAAATATCAATAGATTGTCAATATAAAAGAAATTATGTTTTGTTGGCTTACTGCAAACTACTGGAAGTTTATAAACCTTGAATAATGTTTCAGTCACATCAGCTGTTTCTTATTTACATAGTAAGAATTACAGGTACATTTACGTAATTTTTTTATTTTTATTTAAGTTACACATCCTAAATCTTTGTGTCGGTACTTAAGATTAAATTAGCTGTTTCTGAAACTTAAACATACATTTTATTAAAATGTTCTTAGTGTAGCCTCTGCTTTGATTAATAGGAGAAAATAATTTGGGGACAAAATTAGTTAAAATAAACATGTCATGTCATAAATATCACAGTGCACTCGGCAACATTTATAATGAAGTCCAAAGTAAAAAAAAATGTGTTACTAATAAACATCAAAGAAAACATTGTGTATATATTTATTTTCAGTATAAGGGCTTACCGGTGCTTCTGTATTCAAACAGGCAGGGGTCAGCTTTGATGGGGATGAGGCCTAGTCTCTGTGCCAGCACTTCATCTTGGACAATAGACGTGTTGTTATAAATAAAAACCTTTTCAATAGCCATGGTGGGTACCTAGAAGCACAATTATATATGAAGCAATAACGAACAACTTATATTATTCACTGTTCAAACTTACTAAGAGCAAATAACATTTCTTCAACCAAACCGTCTTTAACAGAGCGAAAGGAGAGTGTCAGGGTCTCCATGAATTAATGTACATTAAAGTTCAGTTTGAATTTGAGGTACTATAAAATAATGTGTACCAACACAAAACCAGTTGATTATTTCAGGAACAAAATGTTTCTTTTATCCACAAACTCCAAAATTATTTTAACACAAAGTGTCTGTATGCAGAGTTCTTTAGTACATGTTATATCAGAGAAGTTGAATCTTTGCAGACACATAAAAAGCCTGATTGAAAAATGTTTTGATAGAAAATAAATTTTTTCTGATTAAATTATTGGGTGTGTTTACTAATAAAGACTCCTGTGAGTGCCTGCAAGTCCACATTCAGGGCAAGATTACTGGGGCCCTGCAGCAGATAGTTAAACTAAAGCCTGTCACTAAAGCCGCTGCTCCTTTTAAATGTTGTATCAACTTTTATGCTAGTGTTAGTCGTATTTCTTTATTTTGTTAATCTGGGCTGCTCTTCCAAGCTGTGTAAGGGGAAGAGGCACAACACTGATTCAACATTAATTACGTCGTGACAAGCTTGATTTTCACGCGGTGAAACGAGAGGTCACGCACATACCGATACATGGACACAAACACTTTTTTTAAAAACACATGCAAACGTACAAAAACACACACATTCACAGACACACATTGTATCTCGGTCAATAAAGGTGGATTGTTCCGTGCAGGATTATACCAAGCATCGTTGCTTCCCTACGGTTTACTACTGCGGTAACTTTTAAACAGACAGTTCCGCCATGTTTGATCGAGGAAATATGCTGACAGCTAAAATTAATCGATCACGATCATATAATTGCCCAGCCCTAAATAGAACGTATCCTAACATGCATTGGTATGTCAGACTTATTAGCCTTGTCTTGGTTTAACTCCTATCTTACTGACAGGATGCAGTGCGTTTCCCATAACAATGTGACCTTGGAGTATATTAAGGTAATTTGCGGAGTTCCACATGGTTCGGTTCTTGGCCCTGCACTCCTCGGTACTTATATGACGCCGCGAGGGGACATCGTAAGCAAATTTGGTGTTAGCTTTCACGGTTATGCTGATGACACCCAACTCTACATGCCCCTAAAGCTGACCAACACGCCAGATTGTAGTCACAAAGAGGCGTGTCTAAATGAAATTAAACAATGGATATCCAGCAACTTTTTGCATCTTAACTCTAAAAAAAGGAAAATGTTGACAATCGGTCTTCCTACACACAGGCACTTATTTAAGGATACCACCCTAAAATTTGCCAACAAAACAATTATATAAAGCAAATCGGTGAAAAATATCGCCATTATTTTCGACCCAACTCTCTCGTTTGAGTCGCACATTAGGAATGTTACCAAAACAGCTTTCTTTTATCTCCGAAATATCGCTAAAATCCATCCCATTTTATCCACTAGCAGGTCATTATTCATGCGTTCGTTAGGTCTCGTCTCAATTACTGTAACGGATTATGTTCGGGTCTCCCTATGTTTAGCATTAAAAGATTACAGTTGGTACAAAATGCAGCTGCTAAACTTTTGACAAGAACAAGAAAGTTTGATCATATTAAATGGTAAATGGGTTATACTTGTATAGCACTTTTCTACCTTCAAAGTACTCGAAGCGCTTTGACACTATTTCCACGTTCACCCATTCACACACACATTCACACACACACTGATGCAAGGCACTAACCATGACCCATCAGGAGCAAGGGTGAAGTGTCTTGCTCAAGGACACAAAGAACGTGACTAAGTTGGTAGAAGCTGGGGATCGAACCAGGAACCCTCAGGTTGCTGGCACGGCCACTCTTTCAACTGTGGCCCACCTGCACTGGCTTTCTGTGCATGTAAGATGCGACTTTAAGCGAAGTCAATTATATTTATATAGCGCTTTACATAGTGAAACCCATTATCTACACTTAAATCAGTGTGGGAGCAGGTGGATAAAGTGTAAATGTCAGTGACCAGGATGGCAAAAGCGGGAATCGACCTGGAACCATCAAATTGATGGCAAGGCCGCTCTACCAACCGAGCCACGCCGCCCTAAGGTTTTAAGGTGTTATTACTTACATATAAAATACTAAACGGTCTCGCTCCATCCTATCTTGCCGTCTCCGGCTGAAATCTGCGTTTTTAAGAACTTCGGCTTATTAGTGATTCCCAGAGTCTTCGGGCTCTTGAGCGTTTTCTATTCAGTCTGCAGTACTCTGGAATGCCCTACCAGTAATAATTAAAGATGCTACCTCAGTAGAAGCATCTTAAAACTCATTTTTACACCCTACTCTTAAAATAGACCCCTTTTTAGAACAGTTGATCTGCCTCTTCTCTTTTCTGCTTTGCCCTCCTCTCATTAATGGAGAGGTTATAAGGCGGCCACGGATCAGTTTCCAGTTTCAAGTCAAAAACCGAGGCGGACCACCCCTCTATGCATCGGTTGGTGGAGTCTCTGTGCTGCCGACTTGTCTACATGCAAGAGGATCCACCTGGTGGCCTCTCTATGGACTGGACTCTCACATTATGAACCATACCCACTCAGCATCCATTAGACCGGTCATCCAGAGGGTAATTGTGATTAAGGGCTATATAAATACATTTTGATTGATTGATTGATTATGATATTGTCTCATCTTCTTCGTGATGTATTCTGGGTGAAAGTTGAATGCAAAAGTTGACCAACTTCTTGGTTTATCATCACTAGGGCTGCACGATTAATCAAATCGACACCAAGGATTTATTAGTGCAGTAAATAACTAAATAATTATTTTAGGGATGTCAGATAATATCGGACTGCCGATATTATCGGCCGATAAATGCTTTAAAATGTAATATCGGATATTATCGGTATCGGTTTCAAAATTATCGGTATCGGTTTCAAAAAGTAAAATGTATGACTTTTTAAAACGCCGCTGTGTACACGGACGTAGGAAGAAGTACAGAGCGCCAATAAACCTTGAAGGCACTGCCTTAGCGTGCCGGCCCAGTCACATAATATCTATGGCTTTTGACACACTCACAAGTGAATGTAAGGCATACTTGACCAACAGCCATACAGGTGAGGGTGGCCGTATAAACAACTTTAACACTGTTACAAATATGCGCCACACAGTGAACCCACACCAAACAAGAATGACAAACACATTTCGGTAGAACATCCGCATCGTAACACAACATAAACACAACAGAACAAATACCCAGAACCCCTTGCAGCGCTAACTCTTCCGGGACGCTACAATATACACCCCCCCGCTAACCCCTATCTCAACCCCGCCTCCCCTAACCCCACCCACCTCAACCTCCTAATGCTCTCTGAGGGAGAGCATGTCCCAAATTCCAAGCTGCTGTTTTGAGGCATGTTAAAAAAAAAAAAAGCACTTTGTGACTTCAATAATAAATATGGCAGTGCCATGTTGGCATTTTTTTCCATAACTTGAGTTGAAGTTGTTCTCTTATTTTGGAAAACCTTGTTACATTGTTTAATGCATCCAATTAGGCATAATAATGTGTTAATTCCACGACTGTATATACCGATACCAGTTGATATCGGTATAGGTAATTAAGAGTTGGACAATATCGGAATATCGGCAAAAAAGCCATTATCGGACATCTCTAAATTATTTATTTATTCACTGGCATTTGAGTGACAGACATTTACAACAATCAGAATTGTTGAGCCTCTCGCTTGTTTGTCTCTCCCTTCAAACAGAGAGAACGATGTCTCACTCTGTGCATTGTTCTCAGCAGCTGAGCATGTCGATTTAACCGCGGAAATAACTGAACAAAGTGTCTCCTCTTTTCAGTCATTCACAATCTTTGTCGCGGCGAAAACATGAGTGGACACCAACACACTCACAGTACAGAGAGCTTCGCGACTTGCCAGTGAGAAGTGCGGCAAAGTAACACAAATTCGGAAGAAAAAAATGTGATTACAGAGCCAAACGTCCCGTTGTGGGAATATCTCAGCTTCAAATGGGATGGGCGATATGAGCCCATCAACATGAACGAACAAGCGAAAATGCCGCGTGATCACGTGATGACAAACGAAAAGGCAACGTCCGCCCTTATTAATCCAACTGGGGAAAAAAATGCACTTTAAGATGTTCAATATATCTTTATAGGTTAAATGTTTGCTTACAAAAAGGAGTCCATTGTACTTCGTCCTCAAAGTCATGCACTCTGTGTCAGTTTAAAGTGAACGCACTATTTTGTTGTCAACCGTCCTCCTAGCGATCCATTAATCCACAGGATAATATTAATCCACTTAAAAAATGTAACATTTAGGTAATATAATAATCCATAAAGTTGCTTAGAAGCAAGATAGCGTCCACTGTGACTGAAAAGTCTCGGGTTGCCGTCTGACGTCACTCCATCGTGGCACGTTTGCGTGTCATTAAAAGACATCTTGCTTAAATGTGTTTCAGTTTCTTTTGTCTTTTGACCACAAACTGGACTATCAAGCATTACATTTGCACACTGTGCATAGCTGCATAAGTTATGTCTCTGTGATCAATGTGCGGCGTCACTAAAAGCAGTTCCTCGGCATTAGCTCCTATAATAATGTCGCTAATACTTGGTTAATATTAGAGATGTCCGATAATGGCTTTTTTGCCGATATCCGATATTCCGATATTGTCCAACTCTTAATTACCGATTCCGATATCGGCCGATACCGATATATACAGTCGTGGAATTAACACATTATTATGCCTAATTTTGTTGTGATGCCCCGCTGGATGCATTAAACAATGGAACAAGGTTTTCCAAAATAAATCAACTCAAGTTATGGAAAAAAATGCCAACATGGCATTGCCATATTTATTATTGAAGTCACAAAGTGCATTATTTTTTTTAACATGCCTCAAAACAGCAGCTTGGAATTTGGGACATGCTCTCCCTGAGAGAGCATGAGGAGGTTGAGGTGGGCGGGGGGTGTATATTGTAGCGTCCCGGAAGAGTTAGTGCTGCAAGGGGTTCTGGGCAATGTTCCCTCTAATTTTTCATGTGTGTGAGCAAACGCACAACCACCCTGAGCATTCAGTGGAATACAGACGTGCACAATGTGGTCATACCAGCAGCACATTTGTCTCAAACCTGACATAACAATTTAAATGTCTTATTATTATAATCAAGTGACTAGTCAATTTCAAGAGATTATTTTCTAATATATGTGATTTGGCCCACTTAGATATTGTTTTGTTTTTTTAATCAGCTATGCACTATAGCATTTTATGCCTGGGTGGGGGTCCTGCTTTGGAAAGATTGTGTACCCCTTTCAGAGATCACATTTAGTTCCCCTTAAAACATTCACATGTTGCATGAGATGAAGTGTTTATTAACTTTCTGTCTGTAAAATAAATATTTTTATTAGCAATTATGTAGTCCTGTAACATCATTTCATGATCAATATCCAAAAAATAACATTCTTAACAAATGACAGTAGAATAAGCACACTGATTGAGGAGTCATAGTAAAACGACCTGAAATTTACACTTTACGTGTAGTGTTGGAGTTGTCCAACTTTTTGTGTGGCCATAAACGCACCAGTGGCTAATTGCCATAGTGTATGTGTTGGTGCAGGTGAGAGAGAGAGCGCAAGCGGCTGCTGTTGATATAACAGATGACAAAGAGTTGCTTTTGGCTTGGTTTGTACGGTAGACAACGACCAGTTTTGCTAGATAAAAGTATTTTACACATTGTATTGGTGTGGTTATGGCCGACAAACAATTTCGCTAAACAAAGGGACCGATGGAATTCCTGTCCTCCTTTTAAGTGTCTCCACAGACGTTACAATAATTTAAGTGTTGACAAACATTGTTTTAATCTGTTGTGGCCGCCTTTTGTCACCTGTTACTCACAGTTGCATTGCAATATCATACAAAACAAACTATTTGTTTATTTTGTTTAGAGAGGGATTTTATTTTTTGCGCGGCATAGATTTGCTGTGCGCAGAGGACGCGTGAGCAGTGCGCAATTGCGCAGGTGCGCACCTTAGAGGGAACGTTGGTTCTGGGTATTTGTTCTGTTGTGTTTATGTTGTGTTACGGTGCAGATGTTCTCCCGAAATTTGTTTGTCATTCTTGTTTGGTGTGGGTTCACAGTGTGGCGCATATTTGTAACAGTGTTAAAGTTTTTTATACGGCCACCCTCAGTGTGACCTGTATGGCGTTGATCAAGTATGCTTGCATTCACTTGTGTGTGAAAAGCCGTAGATATCATGTGATTGGGCCGGCACGCAAAGGCAGTGCCTTTAAGGCACGCCCCCAATATTGTTGTCTGGGTGGAAATCGGGAGAAATTCGGGAGAATGGTTGCCCCGGGAGATTTTCAGGAGGGGCACTGAAATCCGGGAGTCTCCCGGGAAAATCGGGAAGGTTGGCAAGTATGACTGGGAGACGCAACTGCTCTGTACTTCTCCCTACCACTCCGTACAGCGGCGTTTTAAAAAGTCATAAATTTTACTTTTTAAAACCGATCATTTCCGATATTACATTTTAAAGCATTTATCGGCCGATAATATCGGCAGTCCGATATTATCGGACATCTCTAGTTAATATGCAAGTCACGAAATGTAAATGGAGTATTGGTGAGGGTTTTTGGATGTTTTTAGGAGAGCCTTATAAGCGAAATAGATTAGATATCTCCTATTAGCAGTATTGTTAGCCACATCTTGCAAGCCTTTTTTTTGCAATTTTGAATACACGAAAAAGAGAAAAACATGTGTTCTTGTCTCACATAGTGATTGTGAATGATAGAAAAAAGTGAAGTTCCCCTTTAACTGTACACCAACATGAGATTTTCGTCAACATGAAAACACAGACGGATAGAACACAAACCTCCGCTATTAAGATCCTTCTGAAGGCATTGGCAATGGCTGCATCGATCCCCACCATGTCAAACTCCATAAAGTTCTCATTCAGCTGCACAACATCAATTTTGAAACTCTGAAAATCATAAAGAATACAATTGTAATGCAATCCACATGTATTTGTAAAACTTCTGTTTGACAACAGACAAAGGAAGAAGTAAGTAAGCTTTGCTTAAAACATCTGAGGAACGCCTCCTAAAAACATCGTAAGGCTTACTCATCATACTCAACAGGAAACTTTGCGTTTCGACCACTGGGATTCCTTTAGCCATTACACACATTCTTGAAAAAAATACCTTTTGAAATTTCTGCATATCCCAAGTATCATCATAGCCAGGATAGTTTCCAGGGAAATCAGTTGTATGAGCCTGAAAAAAAAGTAATCAGCGACTGCATTAATTTTATGACACATTTTTAGTTTGATTTTGTGGATTATTATTTTGGAGTCTTTTGATTTATCTTATTAAAGTTGGTAAAATTGTGAAACTAATTGTGAAACTGTAACAGACGTGCATGTTGGTTGGTTGGTTGAAATGTATTTCGAACATGTATACAGTATCAATATGATACATCACATATTTTACATGTTTTCTTTACAATATGTCCAAAAATCTCCTTAAAACATTAGTATGCGCGTACATCACTTAAAAACATTTAGCATATCTGAATGTGGAATTAAATTATGGAATGGATTGAGCAAAGAAATCAAACAAAACACCAATATAATTCAGTTTAAGAGACTGTTCGAACAAGTGTTTACAAAGTACAAAGAAGAACAATTATAATGAACATTCAACCTTTTTTTTTTTAGAGAATGATTATTTATGTATTTGGTATTAGTTTACTTACTTATGGTATATTATTTATTTATTCACTGTTCTGTTAAAAACAGAGAACAAGGAAATGGGATAAAATTGCTATGATATGAAAAGGGGTAGGATTAAACAACTGGAAATATGTGTCGTGTTACATTGTATCGTATGCATGTTCAAAATAAACTGAAACTAAAAAGGAGTAGGAAGAAGCAAGGCTTATGTAATCCATCCATTTTCTACCGCTTGTCCCTTTTGTACTCAATTTACATCAATGTGTTCTAAATACATCAGTTCTTATCATAAGTAGTTAAATCAGTTATAATTCGCTTGATTAGATGGATGACGTTTCATTTTCTATAAATTCACGACTTATCATAATTCTTCTTCTTTGGAATTTGTAAACACTTTTAGTTTGAACAGCTTCTTAAACTGGATCATATTAGTATTTTTTTCAACGTAATCCATTACATAATTTAATTCCACATACTGATATGCTAAAGGTCTTAAGTGTTGTACGTGCATACAGATGCTTTAAGTTAGATTTTTATCTAAGGTTATATTTCTCCTCTTTTGTTGAGAAGAATTAAGTTATCCTTTGCTTTGTGCATCATTTCAGCTGTTTGCAAATGCACATAATCATTGAATTTCAATATTTTGGATTTAATAAATAAAAGGGTTTGTATGTTCTCTATATCCAACATTATGTATTATTCTAATTGATCTTTTTTGTAACACAATTAAGTGAATGAAGTGTACATTTGTAGTTATTTCCCCATATTTCTGCACAATAACTCAGATATGGTAAAACTAGCGAACAGTAGAAAATATGAAGTGAATTTTGGAGTACAACATATTTTGCTTTATTCATTATTGAAATATCTCTTGCCACCTTATGTTGTTGAATTGAGTTTGAGTTTATTTCGAACATGCATGCATACAACATGATACATCACAATCTCCAGTTTCTCTTTTCAACATGTTCGAAAAGGAGTAAGAAGAAGCAGAGCTTGTTTAATCCTACCCCTTTTCTTTTACGTAACAGTTGCTAAAACATTTGTTCACTTCTTGTTCTCAATTTATTCACAATATACTCCAAAAGTAATCACAATAAAAATAAATAAATAAATAAATAATACTCGGTGAAGTAAGTTATATTTCATATGGTGAGATGAGTAAGATTATTTTGAAAATGAACGGATGGATGGATGAAATAAATTCAGAATGTTTATCATGGTTCTTCTTCTTTGTACTTTGGAAACACTTTAAGTTTGAAGAGTTTCTTGAAGTGGATTATATTACCGGTAGTATATTGTTTGATTGCTTTGCTTAATCCATTCCATAATTTAATTCCACATACAGATATACTGAAGGTCTTAAGTGTTGTACCTGCAAACAAATATTTTAAATTACATGTTTCTCTAAGATTATATTTCTCCTGTTTTTTTGAGAAGAATTGTTGTATATTCTTGGGTGGCAGATTATAGTTTGCTTTGTGTATAATTTTAGCTGTTAGCAAATTCACTATGTCGTGGAATTTCAGTATTTTTGATTCAATAAATAAAGGGTTTGTATGTTCTCTATATCCAACATTATGTATTATTCTAACTGATCTTTTTTGTAACACCGTTAATGAATGAAGTGTACTTTTGAAGTTATTTTCCCATATTTCTACACAATAACTCAGATATGGCAACACTAGCAAGCAGTAGAGCAGTGGTTCTCAAATGGGGGTACGCGTACCCCTGGGGGTACTTGAAGGTATGCCAAGGGGTACGTGAGATTTTTTTTTAATATTCTAAAAATAGCAACAATTCAAAAATCCTTTTTAAATATATTTATTGAATAATACTTCAACAAAATATGAATGTAAATTCATAAACTGAACATCAAATCAAGTAGGCTATTCCATTCATTACAATGCAACAATGCAATATTCAGTGTTGACAGCTAGATTTTTTGTGGACATGTTCCATAAATATTGATGTTAAAGATTTATTTTTTTGTGAAGAAATGTTTAGAATTAAGTTCATCAATCCAGATCTCTATTACAATCCCCAAAGAGGGCACTTTAAGTTGATGATTACTTCTATGTGTAGAAATCTTTATTTATAATTGAATCACTTGTTTATTTTTCAACAAGTTTTTAGTTATTTTTATATCTTTTTTTCCAAATAGTTCAAGAAAGACCACTAAAAATGAGCAACATTTTGCACTGTTATACAATTTAATAAATCAGAAACTGATGACATTGTGCTGTATTTTACTTCTTTATCTCTTTTTTTCAACCAAAAATGCTTTGCTCTGATTAGGGGGTACTTTAATTTAAAAAAAAATCACAGGGGGTACATCACTGAAAAAAGGTTGAGAACCACTGCAGTAGAGAATATGAAGTGATTTTTGGTCTAGAACATGTTCTGCTTTAATCATTATTGACGTGTTTCTTGCTACTTTATGTTGTATTTTTTTTTTTTACATGAGATTTCCAGTTCAATTTATCATCAATCATTATACCTAGAAAATTGGTTTAATTTATTCTTTCAATTTCTACTCCGTCTATTTGTATTTGACTTTCTCTTCTACTCTTACCAAATAGCATTATTTTAGTTTTACTGATATTCAAAGATAGTCTGTTTTTGTCAAACCATCTTTTTAATTTGTTCATTTCTTCTGTTATTATTTGTATTATCTCCAGAGTGTTCTCTCCTGAACAAAACGCGGTTGTATCGTCCACAAATAATACTAACTTTAAATATGTATATTTTTATGAGATTTCCAGTTAATTTTATCATCTATTATTACACCCAAAAACAATTATCTTCTTTCTTTCATGTGTGTGTATTTGTGTATTATTATCAAGCCAATCCCTTTCACAAATATTTGTTGTCTTTGACTATTTTGTATGGTTATTGGCCAAGTGCGTTTAACTTACAATGAATGCTGATATGTACATATGTTTTATCCGTGTTATTTTATGTAAGTACAAGTTATTAAAGTTTGGGTTTGTTTACAAGTATAATAAGATCCACATGTTTTAAATGAAAAAAAGAGTGGAATTTGGTCAACTACAGGAGTAGTGTGGCTGTTCTTCCTAAGAAACAACATCTTTTGGCATCGAGGTGTCAACTTGTCCCTTGCGTATGTTTTTATGAATGCAGCACAATATATTAAAATGATTTTTACTCACATTTCTCACGACGAATTCACTTAAAACAACTCGATTTCGAATTTCTTCCACGTTTTTCCTGAACGTCGCCATAACTACAGTCTGTGCAGCAATCAAATCGGCACCGGAACCAAATAAAAAACGCATGGCAACACAAAGTGCGCATGCGCGCTTTGGCCGTCATTTGAGACAATACGGTAAGCCGTCAGTGACAAAACAGTTTCCAACTTTGTGTATGTCGTTAATCGAAAACATCTAAAAGTAGAAAATATACTACCAATATCAGCACTCTTTTGGTATACGGGACTGTTACTTAACTTACTATTCGATTCGTGCTCTTGTAATATCATGTATAGTTTGTCTAAGTCTAAGTATTGAATTTGTGTCTCTTCATCTGTAGTGTGAAGTGAAGTGAAGTGAATTATATTTATATAGCGCTTTTCTCTAGTGACTCAAAGCGCTTAACATAGTGAAACCCAATATCTAAGTTACATTTAAACCAGTGTGGGTCACTGGGAGCAGGTGGGTAAAGTGTCTTGCCCAAGGACACAACGGCAGTGACTATAGGATGGCGAAAGCGGGAATCGAACCTGGAACCCTCAAGTTGCTGGCACGGCAGCTCTACCAACCGAGCTATACCGCCCCAATCTGTATTGTATCAGAGTTTACCTGGCGGGTTATTATCAACAGTGCAACGCAAAAAACGTTTAATTATTAAATTGTCAACCAACTTTAATCATATCCATCCATCCATCCATTTTCTACCGCTTATTCCCTTTTGGGGTCGCAGGGGGCGCTGGAGCCTATCATAAAATAATTTTTAAAATATATATTTTCTCCTTGGTCTGGACTTTCCCAAGTTTGTAACCAGCTCCTTTGTTTGAACAGTATTAATAACCACAAGGACAACCAAAAATATCAATAAAATGTGTTTATTTTGTGTAAAAATAAATAAATAAAATAGAAATACAAGGATAAGAGGGTAGACATGTTACATTGTATAACCTTACATACCATTAAAAACAAAACAAAAATAAATATAATTATTCTACTTTATCACATCGTCACCCTAAAACGAACGTATCATCAAAATAATGCACCCTCAACATAAACTTTGGGGGACAGTTTCTAATTTCATATTTGCTCAGTTCAGCCGCTGCAGGGGCGGGTCTCCTTCTTCGGGACTCTGTTGGTGTGGGACCTCCCAGTTTCTGTCTGCCCTTATTCATACACACATAAATATACACTGTAATGCATCCATCCATCTTCTTCCGCTTATCCGAGGTCAGGTCGCGGGGGCAGCAGCCTAAGCAGGGAAGCCCAGACTTTCCTCTCCTTCCCCGTGGCCTCCTACCGGTTGGACGTGCCCTAAACACCTCCCGAGGGAGGCGTTCGGGTGGCATCCTGACCAGATGCCCGAACCACCTCATCTGGCTCCTCTCGATGTGGAGTAGCAGTGGCTTTACTTTGAGCTCCCCCCGGATGGCAGAGCTTCTCACCCTATCTCTAAGGGAGAGCCCCGCCACCCGGCGGAGGAAACTCATTTCGGCCGCCTGTACCCGTGATCCTGTCCTTTCGGTCATAACCCAAAGCTCATGACCATAGGTGAGGATGGGAACGTAGATCGACCGGTAAATTGAGAGCTTTGCCTTCCGGCTCAGCTCCTTCTTCACCACAACGGATCGATACAGCGTTCACCATTACACTGTAATGGTAAACGGTAAATGGGTTATACTTGTATAGCGCTTTTCTACCGTTCAAGGTACTCAAAGCGCTTTGACACTATTTCCACATTCACCCATTCACACACACATTCACACACTGATGGCGGGAGCTGCCATGCAAGGCCCTAACCACGACCCATCAGGAGCAAGGGTGAAGTGTCTTGCTCAAGGACACAACGGACGTGACGAGGTTGGTAGAAGGTGGGGATCAAACCAGGAACCCTCAAGGTTGCTGGCACGGCCACTCTCCCAACCGCGCCACACCGGAGGTTGAAGTGTTAGTGCATATTATAATGATGCCTCTGGAGAACAAAATCTCAGAAGCAGAGGCAACTGATGGCTTCCTACACGAGCATATTAGTCTACATGTTTAGCACAGATCCAAGCATAGTGAAAAAAGAAAATTGCATTTTTATCGGTCGACTTTTTTTAAAAACATGCTTGCGCTCACTGTCTGTTAAGTTAAATGATAAATGATAAATGGGTTGTACTTGTATAGCGCTTTTCTACCTTCAAGGTACTCAAAGCGCTTTGACACTACTTCCACATTTACCCATTCACACACACATTCACACACTGATGGAGGGAGCTGCCATGCAAGGCGCTAACCAGCACCCATCAGGAGCAAGGGTGAAGTGTCTTGCTCAGGACACAACGGACATGACGAGGTTGGTACTAGGTGGGGATTGAACCAGGGACCCTCGGGTCGCGCACGGCCACTCTCCCACTGCGCCACGCCGTCCCAAGTTACCCCAAATGAACACGGAGGTCCTCTTATTGGCCCATAAGGGTCTAATGCAGAGGTGTCAAACTCATTTTAGCTCAGGGGTTGCATGGTGGAAAATCTATTTCCACATGGGCCGGATTGGTAAAATCATGGCATAATAGCCTAAAAATACCACTATGAAATCTTCAGATTGTTTTCTTTTGGCCCAAAATGGAACAAGCACATTCTGAAAAAGTACATATCACAAATAAATAACCCTCTTGACAAAACACTTCAAGTTAGTTGAAAATTCTGAGGAAAAAAATTGGAACAGTTTCAAAAACACCACCAAGAACACAATGAACTTAGACGTGGTCTTAGTATAGCCAAAAAATAATGGAAGTCACAGCCCATCTGGGATTGAACAAAATAAATAATAAATAAAAACTATTTTAGGTATCACATACCTTATTTGTTATTTCCACATAGTGAGGTACAAGAGGGTTAGGATGCTCCCTGCCTTGTAGGCATCACTGTGTATTGATAGACAAATAAAAGCTGTGCAATGCATGAACAATTTCAACAAACCAAACATATGAACTTAAGAGACTGATAGTATTGCAGTAAATCACACACTGCTCACTTTCTTTATCCTCTGAAGGCCCAAGCTCTTTGTTTACATCCATCCATCCATTTACTACCGCTTGTCCCTTTTGGGGTTGCGGGGGGTCGCTGGAGCCTATCTCAGCTACAATCGGGCGGAAGGCGGCACACCCTGGACATAAAAGAAAATACAAAAAAAGAAAATGTTCTTTTTTGGTCTAAAACGGTCCGTGTACATTAAATTTCCAATTCTTAAACGCAAATCAAAAAACAAAATCAGGGCCGTTTTTCGATTTTTATTATATATGGCAGATTTTAAAACAAACAAAAAATGGTTGATTTCCATTAAAATATTGCTATAAAATGTTGTGCTGTTTTCCTTTTATGGAGTTGTATTTTTACAGATTAAAAAAAAAATCTAATTTATGTTCATCCAAAATGCAAAAATGCGTGGTTATCTGTGTGATGCCAAATTGAACCGGAAGTAGTATTTTAGCTTTTCCTATGCGTTTAGCATGTTTTTAGCATAACAGTAACATCTTTGTTCAGTAGGAGTCCTATTGTCTTTTTTTTTTTAAAGTGTCATTAAATAGTTGTCCGACTTTTGTTTCAGAAATGAAAATAGAAAAAATGGCCGGAAATGTGTTTGTTGATTCAAGAATTGGAAATAGAATGAACGGAAGGTACACGGAACTAAAACCGGTTTGATTTTCATTTTGTGTTTTGTTTAACAAAATTTCAAATCCCTAAAAAACAGAATCGGAAAACAGACTGATGCTTTTTCATATTCTGACACCGGAAGTTTTTATTTTCAAAGTAAAAGTGCGGATAATTACTACGGGAGCTGTGTGCTTGTGACTCTGGCTAAAATGTCTTCGGAGCACTACATAAAAATGATTTTAGGCACAACGAGGACTGGTATCTACTTAAATCTCTACCCACAAAAGTGGATGCAAAAAAGGGCACGATTCGCAATTTATAGCGTTGAGATTTTATCAATACTGATACATCCGGTCTGCGGGCCGGCGTTCTGTCGATGTCTGCTACCCCACGCTACTGAGCATGCGCACAAACGCAAATATTTCAAATATTTTCCTCGAACAAAATACTTAATCGAAAGCAGTGATTTTAAATTGTTTCTTTCCTTGTATCTTCTGAAAGAGCGAACATATAGACCAAGGGTGTTAAACTAATTTTAGATAGGGGGCCACATGCGGTAGTAGAGATGGATGGATGGATGGATTTTAAAATTAATCTAAATAAATAACATTAGTTTTTTTTGTTTTCAATTTCCATTTATTTAACAAAGATGAATGACCAAAACATTATACACTGACCGTTGAGCCTGCTGTTGGCAAATTAAGTAATAAAAAAAAAAAAAAGCGCGTCGACTCAGTATGATGGTGTGCACACTTGCAGTATCATGATAATTGCTTGACATCACAGAAACTTTAACACAGATAAAAACAACATCTCACAACAGTACACGCCACTCGTGAACGTCAGTACGTTACTTACCGATGCACCAATAAGTCTGACATTGTCTTTCATGGCTTAATAAGTTTATTTTGTGGACCCATTCGAGTGTGGTGAACCATAGAGTTTGAAAAGTCCACTTCGGTGATGATGAATCTTTTAAATCTTCAAAAAGATTTATGCATTCAATCCATCCCATTCATGTCCCTTTTTCAAGTTATCTGGCTTTTATATTCGCCTCTAAACCTTTAAAATTCACTAAAAGCTGCAATGCTGGAGGTATTAAACAGTAATCGTATTCGGCTCCTGCCTGCAAAAAGGCCACATGGTTGCCAACCTGCAGTACAGATGGCAAAGCATTTACAAACCCCGTTTCCATATGAGTTGGGAAATTGTGTTAGATGTAAATATAAACGGAATACAATGATTTGCAAATCCTTTTCAACCCATATTCAATTGAATGCACTACAAAGACAAGATATTGGATGTTCAAACTCATAAACTTTATTTTTTTTTGCAAATAATAATTAACTTAGAATTTCATGGCTACAACACGTGCCAAAGTAGTTGGGAAAGGGCATGTTCACCGCTGTGTTACATGGCCTTTCCTTTTAACAACACTCAGTAAACGTTTGGGAACTGAGGAGACACATTTTTAAGCTTCTCAGGTGGAATTCTTTCCCATTCTTGCTTGATGTACAGCTTAAGTTGTTCAACAGTCCGGGGGTCTCCGTTGTGGTATTTTAGGCTTCATAATGCGCCACACATTTTCAATGGGAGACAGGTCTGGACTACAGGCAGGCCAGTCTAGTACCCGCACTCTTTTACTATGAAGCCACGTTGATGTAACACGTGGCTTGGCATTGTCTTGCTGAAATAAGCAGGGGCGTCCTTGGTAATGTTGCTTGGATGGCAACATATGTTGCTCCAAAACCTGTGTGTACCTTTCAGCATTAATGGCGCCTTCACAGATGCTAGGTTACCCATGCCTTGGGCGATAATACACCCCCATACCATCACAGATGCTGGCTTTTCAACTTTGCGCCTATAACAACCCGGATGGTTCTTTTCCTCTTTGGTCCGGAGGACACAACGTCCACAGTTCCCAAAAACAATTTGAAATGTGGACTCGTCAGACCACAGAACACTTTTCCACTTTGTATCAGTCCATCTTAGATGAGCTCAGGCCCAGCGAAGCCGACGGCGTTTCTGGGTGTTGTTGATAAACGGTTTTCGCCTTGCATAGGAGAGTTTTAACTTGCACTTACAGATGTAGCGACCAACTGTAGTTACTGACAGTGGGTTTCTGAAGTGTACCTGAGCCCATGTGGTGATATCCTTTACACACTGATGTCGCTTGTTGATGCAGTACAGCCTGAGGGATCGAAGGTCACAGGCTTAGCTGCTTACGTGCAGTGATTTCTCCAGATCCTCTGAACCCTTTGATGATATTACGGACCGTAGATGGTGAAATCCCTAAATTCCTTGCAATAGCTGGTTGAGAAAGGTTTTTCTTAAACTGTTCAACAATTTGCTCACGCATTTGCTGACAAAGTGGTGACCCTCGCCCCATCCTTGTTTGTGAATGACTGAGCATTTCATGGAATCTACTTTTATACCCAATCATGGCACTCACCTGTTCCCAATTTGCCTGTTCACCTGTGGGATGTTCCAAATAAGTGTTTGATGAGCATTCCTCAACTTTATCAGTATTTATTGCCACCTTTCCCAACTTCTTTGTCACGTGTTGCTGGCATCAAATTCTAAAGTTAATGATTATTTGCAAAAAAAAAAAAATGTTTATCAGTTTGAACATCAAATATGTTGTCTTTGTAGCATATTCAACTGAATATGGGTTGAAAATGATTTGCAAATCATTGTATTCTGTTTATATTTACATCTAAAACAATTTCCCAACTCATATGGAAAGAGGGTTTGTATGTTCATTTATTTGTGTGACCAGTTATTTGTTTTACCATGTCTGTATCAATGTTGTTGTTAGGCTTATGAACCATATTTAGCTTCAGCCATCAAACACCTCCATTTTGCTGTTATGTGACCACATCGCATTTCCCTTTTCCTCTTTTGTGACTCCTTTACTGTAGGTGTTGATTGTCAAACTTCAGAATGTACAGGTGCTGCTCAATAAATGAAAATAAGACAAAAAAGTTGATACATTTCAGTAATTTCATTCCTTACAGTAAAACTTTGAAGTTTCCACTGTCAGTGATGGTTTGGGGTGCCATGTCATCTGCTGGTGGTGGTCCAATGTGTTTCCTGAGGTCCAAGGTCACTGCAGCCGTCTACCAGAAAGTTTTAGAGCACTTCATGCTTCCCGCTGCTGATTGATTGATTGATAGATTGAAACTTTTATTAGTAGATTGCACAGTACAGTACATATTCCGTACAATTGACCACTAAATGTTAACACCCAAATAAGTTTTTCAACTTGTTTAAGTCAGGGTCCACGTTAATCAATTCATAGTACAAATATATACTATCATCATAATACAGTCATCACACAAGTTAATCATCAGAGTATATACATTGAATTATTTACATTATTTACAATCCGGGGGGTGGGATGTGGAGGGTGTTGGGGCGGGGGGTTTAGGTTTGGTTGATATCAGCACTTTAGTCATCAACAATTATATAATCTGAGAAATGGACATTGAAACAGAGTAGGTCTGACTTGGTAGGATATGTACAGTGAGCAGTGAACATAGTGAGCTCAGAAAGCGTAAGAACAAGTATATACATTTGATTATTTACAATCCGGGGAGGTGGGATGTGGTGGGGGGAGGGTGTTAGTCTAGGGTTGTAGTTGCCTGGAGGTGTTCTTTTAGTGCTGTTTTGAAGGCGGATAGAGATGCACTTTCTTTTACACCAGTTGGGAGTGCATTCCATATTGTTGTGGCAAAGAAAGAGAATGAGTTGAGACCGGAATCTGAGTTTAACGTGGTTTGTGGAGCTCCCCCTGGTGTTGTGGTTATGGTGGTCATTTACGTTATGGAAGTAGTTTGACATGTACTTCGGTATCAGGGAGGTGTAGCAAATTTTATAGACTAAGCTCAGTGCAAGTTGTTTTACTCTGTCCTCCACCCTGAGCCAGCCCACTTTGGAGAAGTGGGTAGGAGTGAGGTGGGATCTGGGGTGGAGGTCTAGAAGTAACCTGACTAGCTTGTTCTGGGATGTTTGGAGTCTAGATTTGAGTGTTTTGGAGGTGCTAGGGTACCAGGAGGTGCATGCGTAATCGAAAAAGGGTTGAATGACAGTTACCGCTAGAATCTTCATGGTGCTTTTGTTGACCAGAGAGGAGATTCTGTAGAGAAATCTTGTTCGTTGGTTGACCTTTTTGATTACCTTGGTTGCCATTTTATCACAGGAAAGATTAGCCTCTAGAATGGAACCTAGGTAGGTGACCTCATCCTTCCTGGTGATAACAATGTCACCCACTTTTATAGTGAAGTCACTGACTTTCTTAATGTTGATTTGGGACCCAAATAGGAAGGATTCCGTTTTCCCTAAGTGTATGGATAGCTTATTGTCAGCGAGCCAGGTGCAAATCTACAGAGTTCGGCACTGAGGATTTTTCCCACCTGTGACTTGTCCTTGCCGGATACCAGCAGGGCCGAGTCATCCGCAAACAAGAACAATTCACAGTCGCATGCTGATGAGCAACTTAATGGAGATGCAGATTTTATTTTCCAACAGGGCTTGGTACCTGCACATGCACACAGTTCTAAAAACTCGTTAATTGTCTAGCAAAATCACCTGACCTCAACCCAATAGTAAAACACCTATGGGGTATTGTTAAGAGGACAATGTGATATCTCAGACCCAACAATGCAAAAGAGCTGAAGGCCACTATCAGAACAACCTGCGCTCTCATAATACCTGAGGAGTACCTCACACTGATCGACTCCATGAGACGCTGCAGTAATTTAGGCAAAAGGAGCACCGACCAAGTATTGAGTGCTGGACCTCTCAGGGCATTCAATCAATCGCAACTGGACTGTTTGGTTTGTCTTAGAAGACGTTTTTCCTCTCATATGAGTAGGCTTAATCAGTTCGTGCTCATAGACTTAGTTTGGTCAGATCTAGTCTAGCGGCTGGTGCCAAAACCCCAAATGGTAGTGAGAAAAACAACTGTTGAGATGCAAACAAGCAATCCTACAGTCAAAGCCAACAACAGTCGTTGAAGTGTAATTTCCCCTGGTTAGCTTTGAGGTATTGTGTGGCAGAACGAACGTTGTGGATGGACTACTACAAGTTAATCATGAATACCCTGATTCACAAAGAAACCATCCCTGAACAGAGGAGGTGGTCTGCGACACTACCTATCCCCTACATACAACACTGTCCTTTCAACCATTCCTAAAAGGCTCTGCAATTTAGCCTCCAACAAATAACAGGAGTTAGAAACATTCTGGTCACAGGTGACCAGAATCAAAACAGTGTTTTTTCTCACTACGATAAGGCGAAACCATCCTTGCCCTGGCACACCCTCCTGGTATTGGAGTATAAATATTTGGGGTTTTGGTACCAGCCGCTAGACTAGATCTGACCAATCTAAGTCTATGAGTACGAACTAACAAAGCCTACTCGGATGAGAGATGAAACATCTTCTAAGACAAACCAAACAGTCCAGTTGCGATCTATTGAATGCCCTGAGATTACAATGACCTGGATGAATGAGAACATTCATAGACGAGTGCTGTACATGTTCATACTTTTCATGTTCCTACTTTTTAGTTGGCCAACATTTGTAAAATCCTTTTTTTGTCATAAGTAACATTAAAATATTCTGAGGTACTGAATTCGATTTTTTTTCATTAGTTTTAATTTATATTAATCAAAATTAAAAAAAAAAAAAACATTTAAAACATATCAGTCTGTGTTATGAATGTATAAGTTTCACTTTTTAAATGAAATTACTGGACTAAATCAACTTTTTGGTTATATTCTAATTTATTGAGCAGCACCTGTATATGTGTCATCTTGAGCACTGAAGGATGTCAAAGTGTGCTACTAATGCTTTTCTTGCGGACTGTGCTCCCAACTTCCTTGACAGCACTAAGCTGGGGTGCTCCCTCACCTTTATCACAATCATTCTTACCCCACCAAGTGAAATCTTGCATGGAGCTCCCAGGCGAGGGTGTTCAACCTGTATCTTGTATTCCATCAATATTTGCACCAATACCAGACCTTCTTGTTAACGGTCTTGTGGTCCATTCCAGTCTTGTACAGGTCTACAATCTTGTCCCTGAGGTCCGTTGACGGCTCTTTGGTCTTGCCCACGGTGGTGGAGAGGTTTGAATGACAGAGAGTGTTTGTGCAACAGGTGATATAGAGCATTAATTGAAGTTACAGAATATTAAACTAAGGAAATCAACAACAAAGGGGCCGATACCGAGTATTAGTAGTCAAGGACGCTGATAACCGATATTTGGAGCCGATATCCTTTGTTATTTAAACATGAATAGTATATGTTATTAATATATGGGCAAGGCTATACGTTGTCTTTTTTAACAGTATTTTCAGGAAACGTTGGAAGAGATGCGATGTAATGTTTTATGAGGCACTAATGTTGTGTTTAATCTAGCAGCAACACCTTGTTTACATGTGTCTAAGAGGAGCATCAACATTTGCATTTCAGAATATGGGAAGTCTCCTGGAAAATTGGTAAAAATATGGGATTTCTCTACATTACAATCAGTGGTTCTCAACCTTTTTTCAGTGATGTACCCCCTGTGAACAATTTTTTTAATTCAAGTACCCCCTAATCAGAGCAAAGCATTTTTGGTTGAAAAAAAAGAGATAAAAAAGTAAAATACAGCACTATGTCATCAGTTTCTGATTTATTAAATTGTATAACAGTGCAAAATATTGCTCATTTGTTGTGGTCTTTCTTGAACTATTTGGAAAAAAAGATATGAAAATAACTAAAAACTTGTTGAAAAATAAACAAGTGATTCAATTATAAATAAAGATGTCTACATATAGAAGTAATTATCAACTTAAAGTGCCCTCTTTTGGGATTGTAATAGAGAGCCATCTGGATTCATGAACTTAATTCTAAACATTTCTTCACACAAAAATAAATCTTTAACATCAATATTTATGGAACATGTCCACAAAAAAATCTATCTGTCAACACTGAATATTGCATTGTTGCATTTCTTTTCACAGTTCTTTTTGACAGACATTTAAAAAAAATCTCACGTACCCCTTGGCATACCTTCAAGTACCCCCGGGGGTACGCGTACCCCCATTTGAGAACCACTGCATTACAATGACTCGCCAGCTACTCAATTTTATATCCGTTTACGGATTGAATATACATTGTAATGCTTCCTTGTGAGTAACCCTGAAATATTGCGAACATGTAAAGAAAATGAATTGTAGTCTCCTTCATGTAGCTCAGATGAAACGTTTTTCAAGCTCGCTGACATCATTTCCTTCAGGATGTTCCAGAAAGAATGCGAAAGTTTGAGCCGCTGCCTGCCCCTCTTTATTTATATAATAAGTCTCCTGTTCAGAATCAGAATAATTTTTATTGACTAAGTATGTTTAACACACCAGGAATTTGTCTTGGTAGACTGTGCTCTCTTTGTTCAATGCAAGAAACAAAACAAAAAAAAATCAACAAATACTCCAGAGCACAGTACTGTGGCGGACATCTGGGGCGTCAATATATTTACACAAAGTTTGGATTTTTGACAGAAATAAATTCTTCAGGATAACCTAAAATCATCAACGCTGAGGTTGGGTCTTGGGCGCAGTTGGGTGTTCCAACAGGACAATGACCCCAAACACATGTCAAAAGTGGTAAAGGAATGACTAAAACAGGCTAGAATTAAGGTTTTAGAATGGCCTTCCCGAAGTCCTGACTTAAACGTGTGGACAATGCTGAAGAAACAAGTCCATGTCAGAAAACCAACAAATTTAGCTGAACTGCACCAATTTTGTCAAGAGGAGTGGTCAAAAATTCAACCAGAAGCTTGTGGATGGCTACCAAAAGCGTCTTATTGCAGTGAAACTTGCCAAGGGACATGCAACCAAATATTAACATTGCTGTATGTATACTTTTGATCCAGCAGACTTGGTGACATTTTCAGTAGACACATAATAAATTCATAAAAGAACCAAACTTCATGAATGTTTTTTGTGACCAACAAGCATGTGCTCCAATCACTCTATCACAAAAAAATAAGAGTTGTAGAAATTATTGGAAAGTCAAAATAGTCATGACATTATGTTCTTTACAAGTGTATGTAAACTTTTGACCACGACTGTGTATATATTGTGTACAAGTGACCGACATTCCAGGAAGAGAAAGAGAGAGGGTGAAGGGGGCGTGGAATAATAAATAGGCAACTTTTCACATGCAGGGCAGACTGGCTGGTGCGCAGTGGTTATAACTTATCTAATTCACTAATTATGTTTTTATATGCTAAATACTGGTATCAAATGTGTATGTATTGTAGGGCTGGGCGATATATCAAATATACTCGATATATAGCGGGTTTGTCTCTGTGCGATATAGAAAATGACTATATCGTGATATTTGAGTATACGTTCTCACGCAGTTGCTTTTAGCTGCGGGCATTACACTACAGACTTTTCTCACTATTTGTTGTCTCTCCTTCTCACAGAGACATAAAACAAGCGCACCTTCTTACATACGTCACATACGTACACGCCCTGGCGGAGCAGAGAGGTAGCAGCGTGGGTAACGTTAGCTGTGGTGCGAGTTGTAATACGAGAGAAAGAAGGTGCGAATCTGGTAACAAATGAAGGAGGAATTAATTCTGAAGAAAAACAGCAGGGGGTCCATCGTCTGTCGGTTGTTTGGCTTCCAGCGGGAATATGTCAAACAGACAACCGTAATTTGTCAAGTGTGGGGCAAAAGCATTGCTCCAAAAAGTAGCATTACTGCTAATATGTAGCATCATTTGAAAAGTCACCCCCTAGAGAATGAAGAGTGCCTGAAACTCCGCATGTCAACATCTCCGTTCGGTGCCACACCAACAAAATGCAGAGACAACCATTTCCACATCAACACCGTATGGAAATAATAGTCAACAACAGAAGGAGATAACGTCCGCAGGAACCTACCACATAGCGAAGGACATACACTATTTGATTTCCTATTATGCAGCTCATTTTTATTTGACAGTTATTGAAATATCTTGTGTGACATCATGCACAAAAGGGCACTTTATTTGTTTTAAACTATTGTAGTGGCGTTCTGTACAAAAAGTGCACTTTAATTTAGTGTTGTTTTGATATGTCATCTTAGTGACATCATGCACAAAAGTGCACTAATTGCTTGTTTTAAAATGTCTCTGACAATCTTGCACTTCCTGTTTTGAAATGAAATGAATGTCTGCTTAATAACTGTTTAATAAATAGTTTTGGTAAATTGACTTAGTTGTGATTTCCCTCTCTGCATGAAAGTTTAAAATGAGCATATATTAATGCAGTATGAACAAGAATGTTTTAATGTAGACACATAGAATCATCATACTGCTGTGATTATGTTCATTCAAGACTAAGGCAAAATATCGAGATATATATCGTGTATCGTGACATGGCCTAAAAATATCAAGATATTAAAAAAAGGCCATATCGCCCAGCCCTAATGTATTGTATCTGCTGATGTAAAAAAAAAAAGACGACCAATACCGATAAAAAGAGGCCGATACCGATATACATCCAAATGCCAACAATGAGTCAATCTCTAATATGGAGATACCCGCTGACGTCACCAACAGGAAAAACGTTACAAATGCGGTACATTCCAAATGGCTCGTTTTTAGGAAGTATGAAGGAACGCAAGATTGTTTTATAAATACCCCCACCATGCCTCCATGGTTTAATTTCACATTTCTGGGACTTCATCCCAAATACACAGGTACCAATAGGTGAAAAAAAAATGGTTTTACATAACAGGTCCCCTTTAAATAAAGCTGACATTCAATTTCAATTGTTTTATTTCATATGCATTGTAGTGATGTATAAAAAAATAATGACAGAAAAACCGTAAACTGTCGCCGTTGAAATACATGTGGATTAAACTGCACGCGATCAAGGAATTTCTAATGATCCCTCGGCTGTTCTGTTGTAAGGAGAAGGACAAACTCTGCATGTCAGTCATACAGACAGTGTTGTCGTACGTAGCGGAAATTCGTCAAAAAATAATCTATTATGCATAATTTATGCGTAGCTTCAAGATAAAAGTCCCAGGTGTTGTTTTGTTAACCAGAGAATGCAAAAATAATAATATGCTCTTATCAAACATCCCAATTCCACACCTCCTCGGTTCAGTGTGTTCATCAGCTCTTAAATACCACCAACTTACGTGTAGTCCTCGTCGTCGCTTGGTTCAGATTTGATGTCATCGGGGTGAGGCAGAGGAAAGCTTTGTGCTGTAGTTCTGGTACACACATACCACTCCTTAATATTCGGCAACTCAGGTATGACTGGGTTGGCTGACTGGTGACTTCTTCCTGAGGTCCTGTGACTCCTTAGTCCGGACAGGGATAGGTCCAAGGGCATTGCCAATGGAGACGAACTCGGCTCTAGCTTGTGGTGGAACTTGTTGGCTAAACTGATATCAAAGTCAAAATTTCGGTTCTGATTGCTGAACGTTGGGGACAGGTGGTTGATTTTAAGGTCCAGTGGCTCCAGAAGAGGCTGATGTTGTTGTTGGTGGTGATGGATAGAGTTGTATATGTCGTAGGGTTCAGAGGTAGGCGATGATTTGATGTGGACTTTCATGTGCTTGCGCAAAGAGCTTGGGTGTGTGTAGGACTTGGTGCAACCCAGGGCCTTGCAGTCGTAGGGTTTTGAAGAAGTGTGCACTTGGGAATGTTTTTTACGGTCACTACTGTTGGCAAAGCGTCGCTCGCAGAACTCACACTGGAATGGTTTTTCACCTGCAACACAAAGTTTTTCAATGAGCCCCAGAAATAACAGTCAACATTGAATATGTTTTTTGTGACACCAAGTGTGGATAAATAGAAGGATGGAAGAATGGATTATGGTTCTTTTAGAGTTACTTAGACAGATTCCAACCAGGGAATCCTCTACAGTCGTCCCTCGCCACATCGCACTTCAAATATTGCAGTCTCACTACGTCTCAGGTTTTTTAAAGCATATTCTGTATAGGTTTTGTGTTGTGTTAAATTTAGTCTGATTAAAGTGTTACATGCATAACAAGTACAGTATTTGTCTTGTTTTCATATATTATGTTGTAGCGATTGATATAAAGATATTCACCAAGCAGAACCTTTGTTTCCGGGTTAAAGGTAAACAATGCTAACAACACGGTGGCTAATCTTAGCGCCATCTTTACCGTGACAATCAAGTTGATAAAATTTTGGCAAACAACTATTTGATGCACATCATCTCCAACTCTTGTTTTATCAATAACACATCTCTACATTGGTGAGATTTTGAAATGAGCGAATGACAAAGCAGGACATGCCCTGCTAACAACAAAGAATGATAACAACTTTGAATGCTAACAGTGCGGCTAATGGCCATAGCTGCAAATGTCAAATTTTTAATAGATTTTCTTTCTGTCCAGCCACTCAGGTAAATCGTATTGTTGCTGTAGATGCCCATATCTGCTGTACAGATTTACTTTACAAAAGAGAAGTGTGGGATACTTCTCTTGTTGCCTTATGTGTATTTTGACTTTATTGAATGGATTTATTTAATATTTGGTACAGCCGGACCAGAGCAGGAGGAGAAAGAGAAGAAAAAAAGGAAGACAGTGGGGGAAATTGCGGGGACTCAAGACAACAACAGAACACCATCAGCAAATACGGTATGTACAACATGATACGAAAAATAATAGCAAAAAAGCAGTTAGTGAAGTAAATATTAATAACATAGATATAACAAACACTACAAATGAAGCAATACAAATACCAATAGAAATAACACTATTGATAATTAATAATAATAATAATTATAATAACCTCTATTAGCAACAATGCAATTGTTTCAAATGCAACAATACATAAATGTAATGAAAACTTAAAATACAAAATAAAGCAGCTAAATAGAAGGTAAGAAAAAAAAAACTATATTAACCTTGTAGATTTTTATAGTAAAAATAGGTTAAGCTTTATCAGTGTGCTGTGTTTTATCCCCTTTCCACTGGGGGGAACAATGTTAATATTCAAAAGTATGTTTGATGAAACGTGATTGCATGAGTGTAAGTATGCATAAGTGCTTGTATATGTACAGTATGTGTATATGTATGTTTGTACAGTAAATGTGGTTGTGGATGTAAGTACTGTGTGTGTATGTATGTACTCTATTTGTGTATGTATGTGCGAGCGTATGTACCTATGTATGCGCGTATGTACCTATGTGTGCGCGTATGTATGCATGAATGGATGTGTATACATGTGTATTGTTTTTAATTGATTGAAACTTTTATTAGTAGATTGCACAGTACAGTGTATATTCCGTACAATTGACCACTAAATGGTAACACCCGAATACGTTTTTCAACTTGTTTAAGTCGGGGTCCACGTTAATCAATTCATGGTACATGTATGTATATATATATATATATATATATATATATATATATATATATATATATATATATATATATATATATATATATATACAGACCCCAATCTGTGAGAGTGGGCAACAACACCTCCAGTGCCATCTCCCTGAGCACCGGCTCCCCCTAGGGCTGCGTCCTGAGTCCACTGCTGTTCACGTTGATGACCCATGACTGCTGCGCGAGGTCCACTACTAACCACATTGTGAAGTATGCGGACGACACGACAGGAGTGGGCCTCATCCGTGACAAGAACGACATGGACTACAGGGAGGAGGTGAAACATCTGGTTGACTGGTGCAGAACCAACAACCTGGTCCTGAATGTCAACAAGACCAAGGAGCTCATTGTTGACTTCAGGAAGCACCAGTCCAGCCACGCTCTACTCTACATCAACGGCACCGCGGTGGAGATAGTACGCAGCACCAAGTTCCTGGGGGTGCAGATAACTGACAATATAACCTGGTCCCTACACACCAGGGCTCTTGTAAAAAAGAGCTCAGCAGCGCATGCACTTTTTGCATCGGATGAAAAGAGCACATCTCCCTCCCCCCATTCTCACCACATTCTACAGAGGCACTATAGAGAGCCTGCTGACCAACATCATCTCTGTCTGGACTGGAGCCTGCAGTGCCTCAGACTGGAAGTCTCTCCAGAGAGTGGTGAGGACGGCTGAAAAGATCATGAGGACTACTCTTCCTCCTATCCAGGAGATCACAAAAAGCCGCTGCCTGACCAGGGCTCAGAAAATCTGCAAAGACTCCTCCCACCCCCACCAAGGACTGTTTTCACTGCTGGACTCTAGAAAGAGGTTCCGCAGCCTCCGAAGCAGAACCTCCAGGTTCTGTAACAGCTTCTTCCCTCAAGCCGTAAGACTCTTGAACGCATCATAATTAAATTATCCCCTCAACTCCCCCCAAAAATGGATTAACTCGCTGGAATAAAAAAGACAATATAACATACATCCATAAACGTGGACGCATGTGAAAAAGTGCAATATATTATCTATACAGTAATCTATTTATTTAATTATATATATTTATTTATTGTATATATATATATTTATATATTATTTATATATATTTATTTATTTATATATGCACCATATTGCTTTTTTATCCTGCACTACCATGAGCTTATGTAACGAAATTGTGTTCTTATCTGTGCTGTAAAGTTCAAATTTGAATGACAATAAAAAGGAAGTCTAAGTCTAAGTCTAAATATGTATGAATAATTGTGTGTACATGCGCATGTATGTGTTTGTATGTACAATATATTTGTCTCCCAGTATGTGCAGGAGCCAAAGTACGGCCCCAGCCACCTGGACAGCCAAACCCAAAACAGCAGGTACGGTACCCAGGGAACAAGGGAACCCCGGCCCCACACAGGCGGGCAGCCCGGCCAGCGACATGACCCCCAGAATCAGACCCATCGTGCTGCTGGGCAGGCCAGTGGCAGGCCGTTGACAGACGTGCAAGGCAGAGGACAAGGCATGGCGTAGTGGGTAGAGCAACCGTGCCAGAAACCTGAGGGTTGCAGGTTCGCTCCCTGCCTCTTACCATCCAAAAATCGCTGCCGTTGTGTCCTTGGGCGGGACACTTCACCCTTTGCCCCCGGTGCCACTCACACCGGTGAATTGAATGATGAATGATAGGTGGTGGTCGGAGGGGCCGTTGGCGCAAATTGCAGCCACGCTTTCGTCAGTCTACCCCAGGGCAGCTGTGGCTATGAAAGTAGCTTACCACCACCAGGTGTGAACGAATGATGGGTTCTACATGTAAAGCAACTTTGGGTACTTAGAAAAGCGCTATATAAATCCCAGTTATTATTATTATTATTATTATTAAGGCACGGAAGAAGCAGGAGACAGCAAGCTTTCAAGGTCTTACTAGTTTCGATGACCTGTCTTATCTTTCCTCTGATTGGCCAGTCCGTAAAGTTTCGCCCTAACCTTAGCCAATTGTGACTCATCATACGAACACCAACCAATCATCATGGATTTTCTCCGTATGTAACAGTGACGTGCAGTCACTAGAGGCAGGTGAGGCGGGGCCTCACCTGCCATCATGGAAAGAAAAAAAATGTAAAAAGAAAACATTTTTATTAAATTGTTATATGTATCCAGTGATTATACTATAAAGTTATTTTCCATTTAACTTCACCAGTTTTAGATTATTTTTATTCAAAATCGCAGAATTTTCACATTTGCCGTTCAAATACTGAGAAGAGACGGTGCGGTGAACAGCAGCCAGTTGAGGGACGTCACTCAGTTGTGCCTTACCATGGATTGCGGACTCGGCTAACTGCTGGCCTGCTGTGCAGTGAGACCGTATTGCTATATGAACTATATTATACATTTCCATAGTTTAGCTAGCTGAGGTATATAATGTACAGTGTATTTTGTCAACAACTGTATGTGTGTAACGTATTTCTTGTGCTGAGCGATCATAAAACGGCTGCAAAAGACGCACTGGCTGAGGCTCCAGTAATCCCGCCTCCTGCACCCCCGCCGTAGAATGTAACCACTGACGGGAGTGTTATATCAACTAAAGCCCACACCTAAACTTTCCACGTGCAAGATTGAATCTATTTAAAAAAGTTATTTCATAAGAAGCCAAAAAGTGCAAAAACAATAATGTTCGTGTTGGAGGAGTTGTGAATGACTGCAGGGCCACAACATTAGGTACACCTGCAGACTGCAGGTGTACCTAATTCACAACTCCTCCAACACGAACATTATTGTTTTTGCACGTTTTGGCTTCTTATTAAATAACTTTTGTAACCTATTTTTATGGGCTGTCCTCTTTGTGATGTTAAGTTCCTGTTATGCGCTGTTATACAGTATATGCCTTGAGCTCTTATTTTGAAGGCGCTAAGAGCGGAAGTGATGACACGTTGGAGTGGAGCGGAGGTTTTTGAAAGAAGGTAAATAAAGTGGTCCTCGTGTAAACTGGAGCCTCCGTGTTTGTTATTTTGTAGTTTCATACAGTATAGGCGACATTTATAAAACCTCGGTTACACTTTTTTAAATAGATTCAATCTTGCATGTGGAAAGTTTAAGTGAGGGCTTTAGTTGATATAACACTCCCGTCAGGGGGTGCATTAATCCAGCACAACAGCGGCGAATGGACTTCATTTATAAGTAAAGGTAAGACCATAAAAACGTTTTTTTTAATTAAATGTGCTTTTTTGTGTGCTACAGTTTGTATGTGTAAAGTTAAAGTTAAGTTAAAGTACCAATGATTGTCACACACACACTAGGTGTAATGAAATTTGTCCTCTGCATTTGACCCATCCCTTGATCACCCCCTGGGAGGTGAGGGGAGCAGTGGGCAGCAGCGGCGCCGCGCCCGGGAATAATTTTTCCAATTCCAAGCCTTGATGCTGAGTGCCAAGCAGGGAAGAATGCTGGTATGAGCTTTTAAACATAACCTGTTAACTGCTGCCAATCAAATGGTGAATAAGATACTCTTTATGGTTCATATATTTGTAAATCTGACTGTGATGAAGTCAGTGCCTCACCAGCCATGAACCTCACCGCACGTCACTGGTATGTATGGATGTTCTCATTCATCCAGGTCATTGTATTTTCTCCATGTTGTGTTGGCCTGGATTCACAGTCCATGTTCTCCTTTTGAAGCTTGTAGCTTGATGTAAGCTACCTAGCTACATGAGTCGAAAAGTAGCCGAGCTACAGGAAAAGCTACTCGTTCAAAAAGTAGCAAATCTACCACCAAGCTACTGGAAAATTTAGTTAAGCTACGTAGTTTAGCTACATGTAGCTTGTTACTGCCCATCCCTATACTGTATACTGTTCGATAGTTACATCACCATACTCACTAAACTAGCTCTGATGTAGTATGACAAGTAGCTCGTCATGATTTAAGTATTCACTAAACCTACCAGAAGCACATTTTTGCTTTAGTTGTCCACTCCTAGACCTCAAGAGGCAAACTATCACTGGTGTGACTAGGCATTCAAGGGAAGCTGTAGAATCAGGCCAATTTCAGAGAATTAAAAATCTTCAGGACTCCCAGTCAACATTGTTTTAATATTTCACAGTTTTGTAATTAAGTGTGATGCGCTGAAGTAATTCCACCTCATCGTCTTTCCAAACAAAAGAGTCTCTTTCTCTGCGCACATTTGCTATCATCACTTTTTTTTTAATGTGTGAGCTGAGAATAGATCTTTATGCACCACTTATGGCACAACGGCGTGGGGCGGCGTGGTTCGGATAGTAAAGCGACCGTGCCAGCAACTTGAGGGTTCCAGGTTCGGGCCTAGCTTCCGTCATCCTCGTCACGTCCGTTGTGTCCTTGGGCAAGACACTTCACCCTTGAGACCTGACGGGTCGTGGTTAGGACCTTGCATGGCAGCTCCCGCCGTGTGTGTGGGTGTGTGTGTGAATGGGTGAATGTGGAAATAGTGTCAAAGCGCTTTGAGTACCTTGAAAGTAGAAAAGCGCTATACAAGTATAACCCATTTATTGCGAGGCATTTTGACGTTTCCGCCTTGATGTGACCATAGGACAGTGTGGGGACGCATTTATTTTTTCAACCCAAAACTAAAACAAAACCCAAATATTCCTGTGGGGACATGCCCTAAGAGAAGACATTACAACTTTTGTTGGCAAATATTTATAGCCCTACTTGCGAAGTGTTATAATCATGCAATGTAAACATCAAACTAAACATGTTATTATTATTATTGTATTTGTAACCGAGAGTCGGGAGGTATTTTTGTTGACATATTAGTCTCCCACACGGAGCAGTGGCCAATGCTCCAGAAAAAAACAAGCGCACATTTCTGGCCTTCACAAATATATGATTGTGTGTTACATCCTGTCTGACTGCGCTAACAAAATAAGACTCCCAGTAAATAGCTTACATATTTACTGTTACTATTTTGCACTTGAAGAAACAATTCCTCAATGATGTTGTTGAAGACTGATGTTGCAATGCAAATACATTTTCACTTTGAATTAATTCCTTTTGGATTTCAAAGACTTTGGATGAAGTTTAAACTCTCCAGAGATTTTTAATGGTGACTAGAAAAAAACAATGCACATTTATAATTTCTAACAGATTTTAGACATTTTCAATATTTAAGTGTAGATCGAATCGAATCGAGATTAATCGATTTAGAACCCCATTGAATCTAAACTGAACCGATTTGCGAAATTGGCCACGATACATAGCCCTGCTACTGACTGGTCAATAGGTATCAGTAATGTCACATGAATGTGCTCTCGCACTTATACAAACCCCGTTTCCATATGAGTTGGGAAATTGTGTTAGATGTAAATATAAACGGAATACAATGATTTGCAAATCATTTTCAACCCATATTCAGTTGAATATGCTACAAAGACAACATATTTGATGTTCAAACTGATAAACGTTTTTTTTTTGCAAATAATTATTAACTTTAGAATTTGATGCCAGCAACACATGACAAAGAAGTTGGGAAAGGTGGCAATAAATACTGATAAAGTTGAGGAATGCTCATCAAACACTTATTTGGAACATCCCACAGGTGTGCAGGCTAATTGGGAACAGGTGGGTGCCATGATTGGGTATAAAAACAGCTTCCCAAAAAATGCTCAGTCTTTCACAAGAAAGGATGGGGCGAGGTACACCCCTTTGTCCACAACTGCTTGAGCAAATAGTCAAACAGTTTAAGAACAACGTTTCTCAAAGTGCAATTGCAAGAAATTTAGAGATTTCAACACCTGCGGTCCATAATATCATCAAAAGGTTCAGAGAATCTGGAGAAATCACTCCACGTAAGCGGCATGGCCGGAAACCAACATTGAATGACCGTGACCTTCAATCCCTCAAACGGCACTGTATCAAAAACCGACATCAATCTCTAAAGGATATCACCACATGGGCTCACTAACACTTCAGAAAACCATTGTCACTAAATACAGTTCGTCACTACATCTGTAAGTGCAAGTTAAAGCTCTACTATGCACAGCGAATGCCATTTATCAACAACATCCAGAAACGCCGCCGGCTTCTCTGGGCCCGAGATTATCTAAGATGGACTCATGTAAAGTGGAAAAGTATTCTGTGGTCTGACGAGTCCACATTTCAAATAGTTTTTGGAAATATTCGACATTGTGTCATCCGGACCAAAGGGGAAGCGAACCATCCAGACTGTTATCGACGCAAAGCTGAAAAGCCAGCATCTGTGATGGTATGGGGGTGCATTAGTGCCCAAGGCATGGGTAACTTACACATCTGTGAAGGCACCATTAATGCTGAAAGGTACATACAGGTTTTGGAACAACATATGCTGCCGTCTAAGCGCCGTCTTTTTCATGGACGCCCCTGCTTATTTCAGCAAGACAATGCCAAGCCACATTCAGCACTTGTTACAACAGCGTGGCTTCATAAAAAAAGAGTGCGGGTACTTTCCTGGCCCGCCTACAGTCCAGACCTGTCTCCCATCGAAAATATGTGGCGCATTATGAAGCGTAAAATACGACAGCTGAGACCCCGGACTGTTGAACGACTGAAGCTCTACATAAAACAAGAATGGGAAGGAATTCCACTTTCAAAGCTTCAACAATTAGTTTCCTCAGTTCCCAATCGTTTATTGAGTGTTGTTAAAAAGAAAGGCCATGTAACACAGTGGTGAACATGCCCTTTCTCAACTACTTTGGCACGTGTTGCAGCCATGAAATTCTCAGTTAATTATTTTTTGCAAAAAAAATAAAAATGTATGAGTTTGAACATCAAATATCTTGTCTTTGTAGTGCATTCAATTGAATATCTAGCACAATTTCCCAACTCATATGGAAACGGGGTTTGTACATGAATGTTCCAAAGTTAATTAAAAGTACTGTACTTACAGTGCATGCGGAATGTATTCACCTTTTGCACATTTTGTTGTGTTACAGCCTTATTCTAACCTGACTCTCGCCAGATCATTGTCGATCGCTGAGCTCCACACATTGATCTGGGAGTTCTCAATAGGAGATGTATTTCAGAAGGCGGGGCCTTGTAACAAAATCATTGTATGTGATTGGATAAACCACTTGTCCGTTATATTGAATGACGTGCTACTTCAACCACTCGCATCGAAGTCAACCTGTGACACTGATGAGAGGGAAATCCAAACCCGGTCGGAAGAAGAGCCAAAACATCCTTGCCACCAATAAATGCCTTCAAAACCGTTCTCCGTTCATCTTAAAAAGAATTAATATTCGATCGATGACGCAAAAACAGTTTCAGTAGCAGAATCAATGTCAGCACCCGACTCCTCGCTCCGTGCCACCATTGTTGTTTGAATCAAACAGTCGCTTCGGCGCTACGTCACGTCTATGAAATCCCTGCCCGGCGATCCTGATTGGTTCATTATTTCTTGCTATCTGGAAGGAGTTTGCAATGCCTTCGAGCCCAGACCCTTGTGTGGAGCTCAGCGAACTACAAGGATCTGGCAGGAGTCAGGTTAGCCGTATTCCAAAAATGGAATAAATACATTCTTATTTTAATTCTACACACAATACTCCATAATAACAAAGATACAAAGTTATTTTATACATTTTGCAGATTTATTTAAAATAAAACAAATTAAAATCACAAGTATTCACAGCCTTTGCTATGAAGCTCAAAAGTGAGCTCATGGGCATCCTGTTTCTGCTGATCATCTCTGAGAACCCGATGGTCACTGTCAGAGCTCCGCATTCCTCTGTGGAAAGGAGAACCTTCCAAATGGACAACCATCTCTGCAGCAATTCACCAGTCAGGCCTTTAAGGTAGAGTAGCCAGACGGAAGCCATTTCTTAGTAAAAAGTTTGCCAAAATGAACCTGAAAGGCTCTCAGACCACGAGAAAATAAATTCTCTGGTCTGATGAGACATGGCGTGAAAGTCAGTCATTATGTTTGGAGGAAACTAGACACCGCTCATCACCAGGCCAATACTATCCTTACACTGAATCATGGTGGTGGCAGCATCATGCTGTGGGGATGTTTTTTCAGTGGCAGGAACTGGGAGACTAGTCAGGATAGAAGTAAAGATAAATGCAGCAATGTGCAGAGACATTGAAAACCTGTTCCACTGCGCTCATCATACTTGCCAACCTTGAGACCTTCGATTTCGGGAGGTGGGGGGCGTGGTCGGGGGTGGGGCGGGGGGCGTGGTTAAGAGGGGAAGAGTATATTTACAGCTAGAATTCACCAAGTCAAGTATTTCATATATATATATATATATACATCCTGAAAATATGCAAACAAAACTGTGTTTAGATAATTGATACTTCAAACTTGCATAAATAAATCTTAAGGAATATAACATAACTTGGCTTCTAAGAGCTTCAAAATGTAATGAATAAAATGCTAAAGTTGTTGATAAACAAGCAATTATTTTAATAATTTAATATGGTCATTTTAAATGAATTATTATGATCATTTAAAATTTATTATTTCAAATATGTTTATTTTAATGTATAATTCTATGGCTGGATGTAATAAGGAGTCAGAAAAATACAAATAAAAATAAAATTAATTTTGATGTTTTTAGCAAAATATAGCAAAAATGTATTTATTTTTTAAAATTTTTTATTAATAAATATATTTATTTTTAGGTAAGATAAACATAATAATACCATTTATCTCTAGTCTGGATGATTTAGTTCTTGTCACCCTGTTGTCCTCCCGTCTCTTCCCCAAGGATGGCTCCATGAGCTGGGCAAACGCCTGGAGATGCCCTACGTCAACAACACGGTCGGCGGCCCGTCGGTGCGCAGCTCGTACATCGCCGCCCTCTACTTCACCCTCAGCAGCCTGACCAGCGTCGGCTTTGGCAACATGTGCGCCAACACGGACGCCGAGAAGATCTTCTCCATCAGCGGTATGCCGGACGCCTCGTATGGAATAACGTGATTGGGCAGGCACGCTGTTTAAATCGTGGGAAAGCGGACGTGAAAAAAGGCTGTCCTCACTCAGGTTCAAAGCATCTGTAAATGTCCTTGAGTGGCTAAGCCATAGGAAACAAAGTAAAAATTGATCATTGCTTCCAGCCTCGACAAAAGTCCATATTTTAGTGAAGGTTTGTACACTTTGAACACAATACAAAGTGTTACACAGTACTGTATCTAAACATAACAGGGATGGATCAACTTTCTATTTATTAACAAGCCAAAACAGGAAGACGACAAGCTCAGCACATACTGAGAACACAGCAACTCACCGAAGCTCTGCAAAGGAACGGGCAAGGGGCTATCTGTGCACGAGAGAAATAAACAGGGACATTTGGCCCGTTCTAAACCGCTCGTAAACCGAAAAGTTTGCAAATAGAGGGGCTCGTAAATCGAGGTTCCGCTGTATTTAAAGAAGACATGGTGATCGGAATCAATTCATCCCCCTAACACATACAGTACGCTGACTACGTTTCTATACACAAAATGAGTCTGATTTCTCAAATACTACATTTTTTTGTATTTTCACACCTACATGTGAAGTCCCAAGGTCCATGCACTCTCTCTCATGCGACTATTGGTCATACGCTGTGTGCCTCCCGTACACTGGGGGGCGCTCATGTCCTTTTAGCGCTGATAAATGTATTGTTTTTTCCGTTAACCTATGACGTCGCACCAAAACAAGACATCTTCACAAATCACTCTTTAATGATCGCAGACATAGACGAGTTCTTGTTGTACCTAATGTCCGCTAATATTAGCACGGATGATAAATATTACCTCTCTAACGGTTGTGCTGATGTTAAATGTCAGAAAGCATCAACAAATGATCTTAGATTGCGCCACGAACATGACACTACTACCAAGACTGTCTCGGAGTTGCTGGATACTGGGCTGAAGCGAAGACTGGTGAGAGAGAGTTGTTTTGAAGACATTTTCGTACGGGGAATGAAAAGAAAACTTTAGAATGTCTCAACAGGATGATGTCAGCAACCCCGACCCCTCTGGGTCTTTCGTGGTTTTTACATGAAATCAAAACCATAATCAGATAAACAGATCGTTTAAACAGTCAAATTGCAATATACAGGTTAGTCTTAAACTGGATAAGAAGTTATCTAATGAACAGGAAACAATACGTGAAGCTAGGCGAACACACGTCTACAACGCTAAATATATCCTGTGGTGTACCTCAGGGATCAATACTAGGACCTAAATTATTCAATCTCTATATAAATGACATTTGTAAAGTTACAAAAGATTTAAAGTTAGTATTATTTGCGGATGATACAACAGCATTTTGTTCAGGAGAGAACACACAGAAGATACTACAAATAATAACAGAAGAAATTAACAAATTAAAAAGATGGTTTGACAAAAACAGACTATCGTTGAATCTCAGTAAAACTAAAATAATGCTATTTGGTAACAGTAGAAGAGAAAGTCAAACACAATTACAAATAGACGGAATAGAAATTGAAATTTCTAGGTATAATGATTGATGATAAATTGAACTGGAAATCTCACGTAAAAAATATACAACATGAAGTAGCAAGAAACACGTCAATAATGAATAAAGCAAAACATCCATCCATCCATCCATTTTCTACCGCTTATTCCCTTTTGGGGTCGCGGGGGGCGCTGGAGCCTATCTCAGCTACAATCGGGCGGAAGGCGGGGTACACCCTGGACAAGTCGCCACCTCATCGCAGGGCCAACACAGATAGACAGACAACATTCACACACTAGGGCCAATTTAGTGTTGCCAATCAAAACATGTTCTAGACAAAAAATCACTTCATATTCTCTACTGCTCTCTAGTGTTAACATATCTGAGTTACTGTGTAGAAATATGGGGAAATAATTACAAAAGTACACTTCATTCATTAACGGTGTTACAAAAAAGATCAGTTAGAATAGGATGTGTGGTGGCCGATACAATTCATGGACGATATCTTTTTTTTAGAAAGATACGATCAAAAACTATTTTAATGAGTGAAAATCCATTCAGTCGGACCCGTTTCCAGTGAGGGTTGGACTCCGCCAAGGCTGCCCTTTGTCACCGATTCTGTTCATAACTTTTATGGACAGAATTTCTAGGCGCAGTCAGGGCGTTGAGGGGATCTGTTTTGGTGGCTGCAGGATTAGGTCTCTGCTTTTTGCAGATGATGTGGTCCTGATGGCTTCATCTGGCCAAGATCTTCAGCTCTCACTGGATCGGTTCGCAGCCGAGTGTGAAGCGACTCGGATGGGAATCAGCACCTCCAAGTCCGAGTCCATGGTTCTCGCCCGGAAAATGTTGGAGTGCCATCTCCGGGTTGGGGAGGAGATCTTGCCTCAAGTGGAGGAGTTCAAGTACCTCGGAGTCTTGTTCACGAGTGAGGGAAGAGTGGATCGTGAGGTCGACAGGCGGATCGGTGCGGCGTCTTCAGTAATGCGGACGCTGTATCGATCCGTTGTGGTGAAGAAGGAGCTGAGCCGGAAGGCAAAGCTCTCAATTTACCGGTCGATCTATGTTCCCATCCTCACCTATGGTCATAAGCTTTGGGTTATGACCGAAAGGACAAGATCACGGGTACAAGCGGCCGAAATGAGCTTCCTCCGCCGGGTGGCGGGGCTCTCCCTTAGAGATAGGGTGAAAAGCTCTGTCATCCGGGAGGAGCTCAAACTTAAGTCGCTGCTCCTCCATATTGAGAGGAGCCAAATGAGGTGGCTCGGGTATCTGGTCATGATACCACCCGAACGCCTCCCTAGGGAGGTGTTTCGGGCACGTCCGACCGGTAGGAGGCCACGGGGAAGACCCAAGACATGTTGGGAAGACTATGTCTCCTGGCTGGCCTGGGAACGCCTCGGGATCCCCCGGGAGGAGCTGGACGAAATGGCTGGGGAGAGGAAAGTCTGGGTTTCCCTGCTTAGTGTGACTGTGGAATAAATACTGGCTACTGGACACTGTGTGAGAAGTTTCCTGTTATTTCATTGAAGAGAATTATGTATAAATGAATTATGGATACAAACTAGCAAACAACAACTAACGGCCAATGCATTCATATCTTATCTAAATAAAGTGCAACCATTTTCAACATTCAATAAATGGTCAATAAAAGTACAGTGACCAACATTTTAACAGTAGATCTACCTGCTACTTCTGCTTTTGTTTTTCAACATAGAAATAATACAATATTATCATCAACAAGGATTATGAGATATTCTTCACCGAAATGGGAGTATATGAACATCCTAGCAGTCGGCATCCTAATGACAGCAGACATTGTACAGTAAGTGATGTTTTATTATGTTTGTTGGATGTCATAAAGTCTGCAGTATGTAATAATCAGTGGAAAAAAAACGCAGACGTCGTGAAGCGTTTTTGAAATTAATGCGCTGCGTATGCTTAAAATGATCAAAATATGTAAAAATTAAATGTTATTTTAAATGTGCCTGTTACTACATTACATGTATACTTGCATAATGTTTCTAAAACCTTAATGGAGGTGTTTGGATGTTTTTTTAAGGGCGGAATACAGTGGCTCCCATAAGCTCCATCGTAAGCTGACTTTTGATTGTATTCATTAATATTTAGAATGCAAAAAAAACACAAAAAACATCCATTGTCATGTCTCTCATAATGATTGTGAACGATAGGCAAAATTCCAAAAAGCCCGCCTACCACTGGCAGGGCTATATGTTGTGACAAATTTACTCCCGAATGCGCCTAAAAATAGACCGTGCGACTTGAAAAAAAAAAATGTTGCACATGTGCGAATAGGGATTTCAACCCTTCCATCGCATTTTGCGCCTAAAATAAATCCATTCTAATTTGATCAAACTAGGGTAAAATTTTTGCCCACCTGTGTTACATGTTTGAAATAAACTTAAACCATAACAATAACCAAATGAACAAGTGATTGACGCAGAAGTGTAACTGATCACACTGTGTGCATGTGTCTCTTCCTCTTCCGCCATGCACTCAGTCTTCCAACACAGAAGAAACATGATCTTAGTTGGAGAAACTTGTAAGTAAAATACATTTTCACCACCTTAAAACGTGACACAAACTGCACAGCGCGCTATTAACTACGAGGGTCGGAAGGAATATTGAACAACAAATCGAAGTAATAAACTTGCCATCCAAACAATACCCTGTTTGTTGACAATAACATACATCGATGGAAGCAGATTCAATCTATTTATTAAGCAGAGGTAACATAAACCAGTGAAAGATTCAAAAGCGCTGCCATCACAGCAGACAAACAGCAGCTGCTAGCCTGCTAAGCGAACAAAAACAGCTCAAGCTAAAATGCCTGTGAGACTCAGACTGAGCTTGGACTCGCTGGCGTCACACTAGGCAACAGGCAGCGCCTTTTAAAGGCACACACTGCTCTCATCTGTAACTTGTCACAACTGCATTATGGAAAATAATTGCATTTTTTTTTTTTTAAGTAACGCATTAATTACTTTCCCTATTCATTAAATAATAATTCCATTAGTAATTCAATGACTTTTTTTTGGTAAAGTAACAAGTAACTATAATTAATGAGTTTTTAAACGTAATTTTCAGAACACAGCCTGTCACACAGCATCATGAAGCAGTTGGCAGGTTGGTGTTCCTGGCTAAAATCTTTGTGTGTATGTCCTGTAATACAGTTAATCTATAAAACACCATTGTTAAAGGTAAATTATTTTGATGTTGCTGAAGACGTTTAAACATGTCCTCTAAAACCATTATTAATGAAGATTGGAGATTATATTTCACTTTTCTTATATTATTTTCAAGGGTTTAGCTTTTTTCTTAAGTTGGGATCCTATTATTAAAAAAAAACTACTTTTCTTACTTGTTGGTACCTGTTTTTACAAAACCCAAAACCAGTGAAGTTGGCACGTTGTGCAAATGGTAAATACAAACATAATACAATGATTTGCAAATCCTTTTCAACCTATATGTAATTGAATAGACTGCAAAGACAAGATAGTTAACATACTAACTGGTAAACTTTGTTATTTTTTGCAAATATTAGCTTATTTGGAATTTGATGCCTGTAATGTGTCAAAAAAGATGGCACAAGTGGCAAAAAAGACTGAGAAAGTTGAAGAATGCTCATTAAACACTTACTTGGAACATCCCACAGGTGTGCAGGCTAATTGGGAACAGGTGGGTGCCACAATTGGGTATAAAAGCAGCTTCTATGAAATGCTCAGTCATTCACAAACAAGGATGGGGCGAGGGTCACCACTTTGTGAACAAATGCGTGAGCAAATTGTCCAACAGTTTAAGAACAACATTTTTCAAAAAGCAATTGCAAAGAATTGAGGGATTTCACCATCTACGGTCCGTAATATCATCAAAAGGGTCAGAGAATCTGGAGAAATCACCGCACGTGAAGCGGCAAGGACGAAAACCAACATTGAATGCCCGTGACCTTCGATCCCTCAGGCGGTACTGCTTCAACACCCAACATCAGTGTGTAAAGGATATCACCACATGGACTCAGGAACACTTTAGAAAACCACTGTCAGTAACTACAATTCGTCGCTACATCTGTAAGTGCAAGTTAAAACTCTACTTTGCAAAGCGAAAGCTATTTATCAACAACACCCAGAAACGCTGCCGGCTTTGCTGAGCCCGAGCTCAGCTAAGATGGACTGATGCAAAGTGGAAAAGTGTTCTGTGGTCTGACGAGTCCACATTTCAAATTGTTTTTGGAAACTGTGGACCTTGTGTCCTCTGAACCAAAGAGGAAAAGAACCATCCGGATTGTTATAGGCGCAAAGTTAAAAAGCCAGCATCTGTGACCGTACGGGGGTGTATTAGTGCCCAAGGCACGGGTAACCTACGCATCTGTGAAGGCACCATTAATGCTGTACATACATTAAACCTGTATGTACCTTTCATAGAGGTTTTGGAGCAACATATGTTGCCATCCAAGCAAAAACAAAATTCTGGGACGCCCCTGCTTATTTTAGCAAGACAATGCCGAGCCACATTCTGCACGTGTTATAATGGCGTGACTTCGTAGTAAAAGAGTGTGGGTACTAGACTGGCCTGCCTGTAGTCCAGACCTGTCACCCATTGAAAATGTGTGGCGCATTATGAAGCCTAAAATACCACAACGGAGACCCCTGACTGTTGAACAACTTAAGCTGTACATCAAGCAAGAATGGGAAAAAAATTCTACCTAAAAAGCTTCAAAAATTGGTCTCCTCAGTTCCCAAACATTTACTGAGTGTTGTTAAAAGGAAAGGCCATGTAACGCAGTGCAGTGTTTCCCACACATTCATTTATTTGTGGCGGCCCGCCACGAAAGAATTACGTCCGCCACAAATGGATTTTTCGGCTTTTGACTCGCTCGACCGCTCATAAAAGCAATGGGACTGTCTGTGAATGTTGCTTGTAGTTACACCTCCGGTGCAGTAGGTGGCGGTAGCCTACTATGCATTGTAACTCCGCCAATAGCACTTCATTCACCTGGTGGGCCAGAAGAAGAAGAAGAGAGACGGACGGACGGAATCAAAATACTCGCCGGCTACTTATCATAATGATGGCGCTTCCTATGTTTCTACCTCAAACGTCCAAAAGCTGCTGAAAGCCTTGATCCAGGATGCCATGGGGAAAAAAACTTAAATGGTGCCTTTTGGCGACAGTTAGCAGCTTGGTGGCTCATAGCCGGCTAGCTAACGCTTGCTAGCGTGGTAGCATTGCTTCATTTTTACAGGTGTTATAGGTAGATAGTAGTGATGGGTCCGGCAACACCGATGCATCGGCGCATGCGTCGAGCTCATAGAGCGAAACCCTGTGTCGGTGCGCGTACCGCTTTTAGAAAGTCACGTGACCGATCATGAGCTGTTTTGGTCACGTGACCAATACGCGAACTGTGTCGCACTGACGCCTCCTCTGTGCCCTGTGAGCGGGTCTTTTCTACAGCCGGAGAAATAATAACTAAGAAGAGAAAGCGTCTAAAATTGAATACGTTGGAAAAACTGTTATTTTTTTAATAAAAATGTGTAAAAATAAATAAATAATAATTTCCAGGTCCACAAGCATCCTCATTCACAACACGTTCTCTTAGATTTCCATGTTATGATACATGTTCACATTATTTATTGACTGTATCTAAAAAAGACAAAAAATATATTTTTATTTAAATGAAGTTATGAAATAATCCTAAATGAAATACAATGACTTGGTTTATATTATTGTATATACTAGGTTAGTGGTTCTCAACCTTTTTTCAGCAATGTACCCCCTGTGATTTATTTTTTTTAATTCAAGTACCCCCTAATCAGAGCAAAGCATTTTTGGTTGAAAAAAAAAAGATAAAGAAGTAAAATACAGCACTATGTCATCAGTTTCTGATTTATTAAATTGTATAACAGTGCAAAATATTGCTCATTTGTAGTGGTCTTTCTTGAACTATTTGGAAAAAAAGATATAAAAATAACTAAAAACTTGTTGAAAAATAAACAAGTGATTCAATTATAAATAAAGATTTCTACACATAGAAGTAATCATCAACTTAAAGTGCCCTCTTTGGGGATTGTATTAGAGATCCATCTGGATTCATGAACTTAATTCTAAACATTTCTTCACAAAAAAAAAAATCTTTAACATCAATATTTATGGAACATGTCCACAAAAAATCTAGCTGTCAACACTGAATATTGCATTGTTGCATTTCTTTTCACAGTTCTTTTTGACAGACATTTTAGTGACAAACCTGAGCTTGTGCTTCACTGAGTTTATGAACTTACATTCATATTTTGTTGAAGTATTATTCAATAAATATATTTATAAAGGATTTTTGAACTGTTGCTATTTTTAGAATATTTTTTAAAAATCTCACGTACCCCTTGGCATACCTTCAAGTACCCCCAGGGGTTCGCGTACCCCCATTTGAGAACCACTGTACTAGGTCATAAAATCAGTGTCAGTTGAGTCAGTCCATAGGTTGCCTGTAGGGATTTTTAATGTCCAGCAGATGTCAGTATTTAGTGACACAGTACCGACACAGTATCAATACCGTTTTGCAATGAGTCGAAACGCTTCATGACGCCTCATCAACCCATCACTAGTAGATAGGTTATAGCTGCATCGCTCGCGGCTCGTCATATATTTAACGTTAATCTGTGATTTCACCGAGCGTTTCACTGACGGTGAGCAGCCTGACGCTGCTTCATTAACACCGCCGCTGTTTGACTCGTGGCCCGGGGCAGACGCACGTAGTAACAGTCACGTGTTACAATACCGACGAGCTAACGTGTCCAGGTTATAACCATGTTGTCAATAAACACACATGGACTGAAGCTAAATTGTCCACTGTCCACTGCAGCATGTGAATGCAATGAAAAGAATAAAATCTGAGCCAACCAGCTGTTAAAATGTTGTCCAGGTTAATGTTTTGGCCATTAAAGGCCGTTCATTTCAAGATTTCAACTGTGATCGGGCTTTAAACAGGTGGCTGACCTGTTCAGATGAGTGTAACTGCTACTGGTCAAATAATGTGAAATAGCATTTAATTTTACATGTATGCAATGCCATTATAGATAATAATAATAATAAATACTCTGTAGTGTTGTAAATAGTCAACGGGAAGGATTTTAGTAAGATATAAGCCATGAGCACTACACAGCCAGAAAAAAACCTAGGCAGGACAAGTAAAAATATTGGGGCAAGTAGATTTGAGAAGTCAGGCAAGTAGAAAAAACCTTAACGTTGAACCCTGCATGTGTTGAGCTGCTGCCGCTTAAGGTTAGACGGCACTGTACATAGAGCGCTTCTGCTTGTTAGTAATAAATTCTAATGTTGGATGTTCACTCCTTCACACAGATGAGTATAGAAAAATATTTTCAACGGCCGAAAAGGGCTCGACTTGGAGAGGAGGTAGGCCTACAGTCCGGACCACAGGTGCGACCTGTTCAGCAGCAGGAGGAGGAGGAGGAGGTTGACTGACTGTGGCAGGACACCTCTGCCTCTGTTTCACTTCATGTTGCTGGTATATAATATGGTTGTAGTAGTAGGCTAAAGTTACATTATTTAGTATTCACTAATTAAAGGGGCAGAGCTTTAAGAGACATTTTAGCTTTTATATTTTATAAGATATATTTTTTGTAAGAACCACAATTAATAAATATATTTCAGTGAATAACTAATTGTTCAAATCTGTATATAAATATGTACATAAAATGTTGTAATTATATTCCAACTCCGCGTTCTTCTTGGTCATCGCCGCTGCCGCCAATCAAGTAATACACCAACTTATTTTCTTGAAAGAAAGGAATCTTAATGCAATTAACATGTTTGCATTTTTATTAAACACCTGTTAACAAAAATGACTGTGTATATATATATATATAAATATATATATACATATACAGTACAGGCCAAAAGTTTGGACACACCTTCTCATTTCAATGTGTTTTCTTTATTTTCATGACTATTTACATTGTATATTGTCACTGAAGGCATCAAAACTATGACACCTGTGAAGTGAAAACCATTTCAGGTGACTACCTCTTGAGGCTCATCGAGAGAATGCCAAGAGTGTGCAAAGCAGTAATCAGAGCAAAGGGCGGCTATTTTGAAGAAACTATAATATAAAACATGTTTTCAGTTAGTTCACCTTTTTTTGTTAAGTACACAACTCCACGTGTTCATTCATAGTTTTGATGCCTTCAGTGACAATCTACAATGTAAAAAGTCATGAAAATAAAGAAAACGTGTGGAATGAGAAGGTGTGTCCAAACTTTTGGCTTGTACTGTGTATATATCCATCCATCCATTTTCTACCGCTCGTCCCTCAGCTGCACAAGTCGCCATATATACATATATATATATATTAGAGATGCGCGGTTTGCGGACACAACCGCGGAGTCCGCGGATTATCCGCGGATCGGGCGGATGAAATTTAAAAAAATAAGATTTTATCCGCTCGCGGGTCGGGTCGGGCGGATTAATTAGATTTTTTTTTTTTTTTTTTTTTTGCGGGTGGCAGTTAAACCAATTGGGAAATATATATACATAGTTAAATGTTGTTACCCACATACGAAAAACGAGCAGGCACCTGCAGCATATGCCACAACAGAAGAAAAAAAAAGAAAAGAGATGGACACTTTTACGGAGCGGAGGGACGCCTCGCCGGGGTCCGGGACCGAGGCTCCTTCCCCCGAGAGGGCCCCACCGGGAGCCGTAGCTGAGGCGATCCGCGAGAAGGGCCCGACGCACGTCCAGGGTCACTACCGCGCCCACCGCACCGACACCCCGCCTCGTCCGCTTTCGCCGCGGCCGGCGTCACGCGCAGCAGGTAAGCAACTTACCTGCTCGCCACCCCCGTGGCCGGGGGCTCGTAACATGGGTCACTCCGCGCGCTCCGCCCGCGCAGCTTACCTGCTTGCTCGCAAAATGATTATTAGCATTCAGACAGGTTAAAATGTTGCTAAAACCATCACTTTTCTATCAGTCACAGTGACTTTTCAAAACAAAAATATTACAGCAAAAATCATATGGGTTGATTGACATGTTTATTCTGTAAGCTAACTTCAATAGTTTGAAATTATTTTGACAGTTAATGCCAGTTATCCTGTCAACCTTTCACAAGACTTCAATTTGTTAATTGAAAGTATAAATAGTATAAACACTTTTAACAGTATGTCGTGCTGTGAAATACAGCCGACAGGATGGCGCACCAAACACAAAGCAAGGCCATGCTGCAGGAGAACAAAGGACTTCTTTCATTTAAGGTTTGTGATAAACCATCAAACTCATTCGTTAAAAGGACTCTATAGTAATATAAAGCGAATTTTTCTGGACATTATCATGCAAGAAAAGTTTATTTTTGGGATCGCGATCACCGCGTAATGATTTTTAAAGGTTGCATTACATTATTAACTGTCCCATGTGATCAGCCAGTGCGATTGGAAGTCCATGCTCAATTATTGCCTCCGTAAATAAAACTTCGGCATTTATCACATCCAAAGAATCTGTTTGGGCGACGAAAAACGTTGAAAGTTTTCCACTTGTATCGCTAGCAACGGCATTAGACTTGTGTTTTTTTGTCCCAACGTGGTCTTTTACATCACTAATTCCTCCGTGTCCGATCGAAAAATCTTGTCTGCACAAGGTGCAATTCGCGTAGTTTTCACCCTTTTTTTTTTTTTTTATTAATATTAGATATATAACAACGGGCGGATGGCGGGCGGATGCAGTTCTGATCAAACGTTACATCGGGTGGATGGCGGATGGTTGACGACTTTCTGCCGCGGTTGCGGATGAAATAAATTGCCTATCCGCGCATCTCTAATATATATATATATATAGATCACCTCGACTTGGTCATTTGATAAGTAGCTTATCTGCTGAAAAAGTGTGGGCAAAAACATTTTCCACATCTTAAAAAACACAAAAACATAATTCTAAATAACACTACTTTAAGTACACAGAACAGACTTTTGTTTAGTTGTGTCTGTTGTGTAAGTATCACTGACAATATATTTCTAAGAGAGAAACACTTCCAGTACACTTAGCATCAGTAAAAAAGGACAATAACAAAAAGCAGCATATTTCAAATTAAAATCACAAGTAGCAACACTGGACTTTAGTGTTTACTCCAGTTCACTTGCTTCCCAGTTGCCCCATCCTCTTTTATAGGTTGTTAGCCAGAAGGACAAGCTTGTCCACAGTCTCTGGCTTTAATGTGACATGTGACAATGTTGCAATAGATATTTATTTGCCAGGTTTGCCAGCCTTGGGAAATTGGCATGGTGCAGACTCCGCCACTCGAGTGGGTTCGCTTCTCCGTCAACGTCCACTGACTGTAGGTAGATTTTTATCTCCACTTCAACGGCATCTGTCAAAGAGCGCAGCTGGGCCAGGCTGAATGGATGCTTTTTGGAAAAAAAAACTTCCCAGACTTTGTTTCACCTTCTTAGCCTCTCTCTCCACAGCAGCTGTAGTGCTATTTTGTGGGGGTGACTCTGGCAGGTCCAGCTTCAGCTTGCTTCTCATGCAATTCCTGAATTTCCGCTGCTGCTCTGGTCTTGATGTGGTCCTTTCTGTCATCAGCTGTGTATGAGTCTTTAAAGCAGGGGTCACCAACGCGGTGCCTGTGGGCACCAGGTAGCCCGTAAGGACCAGATGAGTAGCCCGCTGGCCTGTTCTAAAAATAGCTCAAATAGCAGCACTTACCAGTGAGCTGCCTCTATTTTTTTAAATTTTATTTATTTACTAGCAAGCTGGTCTCGCTTTGCTCGACATTTTTAATTCTAAGAGAGACAAAACTCAAATAGAATTTGAAAATCCAAGAAAATATTTTAAAGACTTGGTCTTCACTAACTGACAAAGAAACAGATAACAGATTTGGGGTCCAGTTCAAAGTGTGTCATGATTTATTTAAAAATTTGAGAGTTGACTTTTGTATTTTACATGAGTTATTATTTGTACAAACATGGTGCAAAGTAATTCATGATTTGTTAAAAAATGTTAGTGGCTAGCTAGTTAAAAAGGGATATTGTGATTTCACAAGACTGTCTTAGAAGTGATCATTTGAAAATGTTCAATTTGAAAAATGTGCACTTAGAGAAAATATTTTTTTTTAAAGTGTTGCATATTGATATTTATCTGTTTCTATATATATTTATTGTGAGAAATCATTAAGATGATCAGTGTTTCCACAAAGATAAATATTAATTATTAATAATAACATAGAGTTAAAGGTAAATTGAGCAAATTGGCTATTTCTGGCAATTTATTTAAGTGTGTATCAAACTGGTAGCCCCTGCGATGAGGTGGCGACTTGTCCAGGGTGTACACCGCCTTCCGCCCGATTGTAGCTGAGATAGACTCCAGCGCCCCCCGCGACCCCAAAGGGAATAAGCGGTAGAAAATGGATGGATGGAAACTGGTAGCCCTTCGCATTAATCAGTACCCAAGAAGTAGCTCTTGGTTTCAAAAAGGTTGGTGACCCCTGCTTTAAAGCATGGGTGTCAAACTCTGGCCCGCCGTGTAATTTGACTTGGCCCTTGAGGCGATATCTATATAACACTAGAGCTGGACCGCCGATTATATTCAGCGGCGGTGCCGCGGTAGCACCGCATTCACCGCTAATTCTCATACTTGCCAACCCTCCCGGGAGAGTACCAGATTTCAGCGCCCGTCCCGAAAATCGTCACATCCGCTTTTCATCCAGTCCAACGTGTGCTGGCCCAGTCACATAATATGTGCTGCTTCTGCACGCACACTAAAGTGAATGCAATGCATACTTTATCAACAGCGATACAATTTACACTGAGGGTTGCCGTACAAACAACTTTAAGTTTTGTTAGAAATATACGCCACACTGTGAACCCACACCAAACAAGAATGTTAAACACATTTCGGGTGAACATCCGCACCGTAACACAACATAAACACAACAGAACAAATACCCAGAATCCTTTGCAGCACTAACTCTTCCGGGAGCTACAAGGTGGTATCAACAGCGATACAATTTACACTGAGGGTTGCCGTACAAACAACTTTAAGTTTTGTTAGAAATATACGCCACACTGTGAACCCACACCAAACAAGAATGACAAACACATTTCGGGTGAACATCCACACCGGGGGGGGGGGTTTGGTGGTAGCGGGGGTGTATATTGTAGCGTCCCGTAATAGTTAGTGCTGCAAAGGGTTCTGGGTATTGGTTCTGTTGTGTTTATGTTGTGTTACGGTGCGGATGTTCTCCCGAAATGTGTTTGTCATTCTTGTTTGGTGTGGATTCACAGTGTGGCGTATGGATGAAAAGCGGACGTGACGACAGCTCATAGCGGACGCTAAAGGCAGTGTCTTTAAGGCACGCCCCCAAGACTGTGGTCCGGGTGGACTACGAGATATAATGACTGATGAACACCTTCGTTCGATAATGAAAGTTGCCTCTGCTCAAAGCCTGAGCCCCGATATTAATGAACTAGCATCCAAGAAAAGATGGCAGGTATCTGGCTTGGCCACATCAGATTAGATCAGTGTTGCAAACTGAGCAGTTTAAAGTCCTGATTGGTTGGCTTATTCGTTGTTATTTTATTTTCAAAATTATAAGCCTGTGTAAAAGGTTAATGTTGATATTTACCTCAGAAGGCTGCAAATAGAAAAGAGGCATTCAATTTTTATTTAAATTGTATTTGATATGCCATTGATATTTTTTAATTATTATTATTATTATTATTTGAAACTCGATTTTGCATGTCACTATAAAGTTATATAAGCCTTGCTTGTTCAATATTCAATGCAAAACTTGTGTGGGTCCCTATTAAAAGGTTAATTTGTTCAACCTTGGCCCGCGGCTTTGTTCAGTTTTAAATTTTGGCCCACTCTGTATTTGAGTTTGACACCCCTGCTTTAAAGTGTGGATCAACAGAGGACACCATGTCCAGCAGGTTTTGGTTGCAGGGTTGGAGTACTTATTATTAAGATCTTGGAGGATGGCCGTCTTCACGTGTTTTGTCAGGTCAGTGTCATCATCAGAGTGAGGAACAACAGTATTGTTCAGTAGATGGAGCACAGGTTTGAGGTATGACACATTGGCCCCGTTTACACTGCACACCAAATCTGATTTATTTGCCCTCAAGTGACCCATATCTGATTTTAGTGGCCAGTCTAAATGCTCCAAAGTGTTTCAAATCTGATCTTTTGACATCAATCTAATAAACAGCCAACACTTTAAGAATGAATCAAAGATACAATCCTACACATTGAGTTTATTAGAGTGCTAAAACTGCCAAGAGTTAATCAATAGTCCATATACCAGTGTGCAGTTTTTTTTAAATCACAACATGCTTCTTTTCTTTTTGAGGAAGTTAGATTTTGTGTTTTGTTTGTTTTTATTGCTGCTATAGAGAACATACAAACACTTTATTTATTAACAATTTGGTGCATTTGCAAACAGCTAAAATTATGTACAAAGCAAACTATAACCTGCTACCCAAGAATGTACAACAATTCTTCTCAACAAAAGAGGAGAAATATAACCTTAGAGGAAAATCTCATTTAAAACATTTGTATGCTCGTACAACACTTAAAACCTTTAGTATATCAGTATGTGGAATTAAATTGTAGAAGAAATTAACCAAAGAAATCAAACAAAGCACCAATATGATTCAGTTTAAAGGCCTACTGAAACCCACTGCTACCGACCACGCAGTCTGATAGTTTATATATCAATGATGAAATCTTAACATTGCAACACATGCCAATACGGCCGGGTTAGTTTACTAAAGTGCAATTTTAAATTTCGCGCGACATATCCTGCTGAAAACGTCTCGGTATGATGACGTCAGCGCGTGACGTCGCGGATTGTAGAGGACATTTTGGGATAGCATGGTGGCCAGCTATTAAGTCGTCTGTTTTCATCGCAAAATTCCACAGTATTCTGGACATCTGTGTTGGTGAATCTTTTGCAATTTGTTCAATGAACAATGGAGACAGCAAAGAAGAAAGCTGTAGGAGGGAAGCGGTGTATTGCGGCCGACTTCAGCAACACAAACACAGCCGGTGTTTCATTGTTTACATTCCCGAAAGATGACAGTCAAGCTTTACCATTGGCCTGTGGAGAACTGGGACAACAGAGACTCTTACCAGGAGGACTTTGAGTTGGATGCGCAGACACGGTACCGTGAGTACGCTTCCAAACATTTGATCGCTTGCCCGTACGTGCGTGCCGCTATGTGCATGTCACGTACGTAACTTTGGGGACTTTGGGGAAATATATGTGCTGTATGAACTTTGGGGAGGTGAACGGTACTTGGGGCTGTGGGATTGAGTGTGTTGTGCAGGTGTTTGAGTTGTATTGGCGGGTTATATGGACGGGAGGGGGGAGGTGTTTGTTATGCAGGATTAATTTGTGGCATATTAAATATAAGGCTGGTTGTGTTGTGGCTAATAGAGTATATATATGTCTTGTGTTTATTTACTGTTTTAGTCATTCCCAGCTGAATATCAGGTCCCACCCGCCTCTCACAGCATCTTCCCTATCTGAATCGCTCCCACTGCCCCCTAGTCCTTCACTCTCACTTTCTTCATCCACAAATCTTTCATCCTCGCTCAAATTAATGGGGAAATCGTCGCTTTCTCGGTCCGAATCGCTCTCGCTGCTGGTGGCCATGATTGTAAACAATGTGCGGATGTGAGGAGCTCCACAACCTGTGACGTCACGCTACTCGTCTGCTACTTCCGGTACAGGCAAGGCTTTTTTATCAGCGACCAAAAGTTGCGAACTTTATCGTCGATGTTCTCTACTAAATCCTTTCAGCAAAAATATGGCAATATCGCGAAATGATCAAGTATGACACATAGAATGGACCTGCTATCCCCGTTTAAATAAGAAAATCGCATTTCAGTAGGCCTTTAAGAGAATGTTCAAACTACAAGTGTTCACAAAGTACACAGAACAAGAATTATCATGAACATCTTGAACCCTTTTTTTTTTTGAGACAAAGATTCATGTATTTAATAATTGTATGCTTACTATGGTATAATATTTATTTATTATTTATTTGTTCACTGTTCTGTTACAGAGAACAAGAAAATTGGATAAAATTGCTATGGTATGAAAAGGGGTTGGATTAGCTCTGCTTCTTCCTACTCCTTTTCGTGCTGTAATGAAACAACTGGAATTGTGTGATGCATTACATTGTATCGTATGCATGTTCCAAATAAACTGAAACTGAGCTATTTTAACTGCTTTTCTATTTTTATAAAAATGGACAATATTTTAGTAGCAATTTTAGTTTTGTAACAGCTGAATGAGCAGCAGTTACAGTAAAAATAAATATTTATGAATGAATTATTCATCTTTGTTGTTAGTAAGCACATGCCTGAATTAACTTAACTTGCATTTACTGTAGAAGTCGATTTGAAAAATTAGAGTCATTAAATATGTGTATGCTTTATTATCCGACTAATCGTTAAGATAATCGCCGACGATCAAAATAATCGTTAGTTGCAGCCCTACTCGCCAGTGACAAGTGCCACTAAGTACCAAAAATTAGAATGAAAAAAATATAATTACGAAATTTAAATATCTCATTGTGGTAATATTTAATGAACAAATTGGACGGGCAATATAAGACCATCAACACGGACAGACGAAAAAAAATGCCATGATCACGAGATGGCAATAGACAAAAAGTCAATGGGATAAAAATGCACTTCAAGATGTTCAATATCTATTTAAATGACATTTACAGAAATGAGAGTCAGTTTTATGCTTTTGTTTGTTTATTTATTTAGGATCAAGTTATTTACTTTCCAATTAGGAAATACCGGTATATTTTACAAAGCGATATATATTTGAGACAATACCGCCATGCCGGTATCTTTTATGTGCTTTTGTTACGACTAGGGTGCCCAGCTGAGGAAGGATCCGGTGGGCGGGAAGTGTCTACCGCGATTTGCCGACACCGATCCCCCACCACATTCGCCTTCGCGCTCAGCCGACGTGCCCGCACCGTAGCTCCGGCACCTGCTCCTTTTTATTAACCAGAAGTAACACAAGCCGGTGAAAAGATTCAACAGAACAGCTGTCAGAGCTGACAAACAGTCGCTGCTAATTACTAAAGCTAACAAATACATTGAAACCCCCGCTGACGTCACACAACAGACTCCGCCTTTTAAAGGTACCATATTTTTCGGATTATAAATCGCAGTTTTTTTTCATGGTTTGGCCGGGGGTGCGATTTATACTCTGGAGCGACTTAAGTGTGAAATTATTAACACATTACCGTAAAATATCAAATAATATTATTTAGCTCATTCACGTAAGAGACTAGGCGTATAAGATTTCATGGGATTTAGCGATTAGGAGTGACAAATTGTTTGGTAAACGTATAGCATGTTCTATATGTTATAGTTATTTGAATGACTCTTACCATAATATGTTACGTTAACATACCAGGTACGTTCTCAGTTGGTTATATATGCTTCATATAACGTACACTTAATCAGCCTGTTGTTCACTATTCTTTATTTATTTTAAATTGCCTTTCAAATGTCTATTCTTGGTGTTGGATTTTATCAAATAAATTTCCCCAACAAATGCGACCTATATATATGTTTTTTTCCTTCTTTATTATGCATTTTCAGCCAGTGCGTTTTATAATCCGAAAAATACGGTACACACATGCTCTCAACTATGACATATTTGAAGTAATGCATTAATTACTTTCTCTAGTAATTAATTACATGGATTACAAAGTAATTATGTTACCACATTACTGGTAGTAACAGTAATGTGGTGTTTAGTTTAAACTAAACACTTTGTTTAAAATACCGTTATATATATCGTGCAGCACAATACAACCTAAAAATACAGGGATATCAGTTTGTGTATTATGATTGCATTATAATCACTTTTTATTGATTATTTCTTAATTTTAAGAGCCGAAGTAAACAAAAGCTCTGAGTCTGTCAGCAGAAAGCCAAATATTTGTTCAAGTAAATTGCATATTGTTCTAATGTTCTAATATATACTACACTGGTTTCAAAATGTAACTCGGATATTGGATTTGAATGAATGAATGAATGAAATAAGTTTATTTCGGTCATATAATCAACCATCAACCATTAACCATTTTGTGTGACCAGTTTAAGAGTACAGACTATACATATACAGTATAACAATCATACACATTTACACACAAAAGGAAAAGAAAAGAAAAGAAAAAGCATGACCGAAAAAGGAATAGGCTGAAGCCAAAGCTTATATTTGCCTATCCTATACATTCACTGAAAATAAGATTACCTGGAACATCAATGTTAAAAAAAAAATTTTAAAAAAATCAATGGGATGAAAGTAATTGTTACTATATTTTATAATTTTCAATTATCTCACCTTTCAATGTTTTCTTAAACCTTAACAAAGAAGTACATGTCTTCAACTCATCACTGAGCTTGTTCCACCATTTAACTCCTAAAACTGAAATACATTTGTATTTAATATTCGTTCTTGCTTTACCTATTTCAAAAATCAATACCCCCCGTAAATTATGGTTTTCTCCTCTTAATTGAAATAACCTAAGAATACAAGCTGGAAGGCTGTTGTTCTTTACTCGAAACATAATTTCCATTGTTTTTAAAAACACAATATCTGAAAATTTTAACACATTAGAACTTATAAATAATGGATTGGTATGTTCATAGTAGCACGCTTTGTGTATTATTCTAATGACCCTTTTTTGAAGTTTAATTATTGGGTCTATGTTTGTTCTATAAACATTTCCCCAAACTTCAACACAATATGTTAAATATGGAAAAATAAAATAATAATATAACATATGCAGACATTTCTTATTCAGCATGTGTTTTACTTTATAAAGAATAGCAATGGATTTGGATATTTTTCCCTTTATATATTCAATATGCGGTTTCCAACATAATTTATGATCAATTATTATTCCCAAGAATTTAGTTTCATATACTCTATCAATTTCCACTTGATTTAAGTTTAATTTTACTTCACGATTTGTTCTTGCACCACTAAACACCATAAATTTAGTTTTCTTATCATTTAATGATAACGTATTGATATCAAACCATTTTTTTAGCTGAATCAACTCAACCTCTATTACCCTCAACACTTCCTTCAAGTCTTCTCCTGAACAATATACATTTGTATCATCTGCAAACATAATACATTTCAATTTATTAGATACTGAACAAATATCATTTAAATACAGCATAAATAACTTAGGTCCCAATACCGAGCCTTGTGGAACCCCACAAGTTACTCTTCTTGGCTGTGATTTAGTGTTATTGATTTCCTCATATTGAGATCTATTACTTAAATAACTACTTAACCACTCTTGTGAAACACCTCTTATGCCATAGTTTTCCAATTTTTGCAGAAGTAAGGAATGATCGATTGTGTCAAAAGCTTTACATAAATCAATAAATACTCCAACGGTGTGTTGCTTTTTTTCTATTGCTGTAGCTACGTTTTCTACAAAGTCCATCACTGCTAGGGATGTAGATCGATTACTCCTGAACCCATACTGATGGTCATTCAGTAGCTCATGTTTGTCAATGAACTTATCAAGTCTATTTACAAATAATTTCTCAAGAATTTTTGCAAATTGAGGTAGTAGAGACACAGGTCTATAATTTTTATAAATCGGAATAACTTTAGCAATTTTCATTTTGTCAGGAAAAGTTCCAGTTGATAAAGATTTATTACATATATAAGTAAACGGTTTCAGAATGCAAAGCGCTTTGAGTCAATAGAGAAAAGCGCTATATAAATACACCGTATTTTCCGCACTATAAATCGCACCGGATTATAAGACGCACCTTCAATGAATGGCCTATTTTAAAACTTTGTTCATATATAAGGCGCACCGCATTATAAGGCGCATAGAATAGACGCTACAGTAGAGGCTGGGGTTACGTTATGCATCCCGTAGTTGCGAGACCTGTTGTGGCTCAATATTGGTCCATATATAAGGCGCATCGGATTATAAGGCGCACTGTCAGCTTTTGAGAAAATTTGAGGTTTTTAGGTGCACCTTGTAGTGCGGAAAATACGGTAATTCACTTCATTTTCGACATTTGCAGTATTTTCCGTCCGTATTTGTTTTGGATCCAGCAGCATTTATGATTTGCAGCATTTCCACATTGCTTTTGTTTGATGGTGTTTTGGATCGTTGCTGCTTGTTTGCCACTGTTAAAAAAAAACATCACTTCATATTTCCGCTATTTTTTGGCATTGCACGTATGGACTTTGAATGCACCTTTTTTTTGTCCATGTTATGTCAAAACCATCTGCGATGACGGGCTGGGACTATGTCAAGGAAACATAGGAGGCGAAGAGCGGATGTGAACCATGAGGGAACGGTGCCATTTTAAACATGGAGGATATATACTACATTAAAAAAAAAAGCTTCTATTGTCACTGTCAACATGCTTTTTTTTTTTGAAGGTATAATTATGAAAAGAAAATCCTACCCGTGTGCGTGCGAGTGTGGATCTTGAGGTTCTCGGAGCGGGCGAACATCTTGCCGCAGTTGGGGAAGACGCACAAGAAGGGCTTCTCCCCGGTGTGCACTCGGATATGATTGATAAGTTTGTACTTGGCTTTAAAAGCCTTTCCTCCGCGGACGCACTCGCTCCACATGCAGACGTGACTGAGCGCGTCCAGCCCCGCCGTGACGTGCTCGGCGGTGACGTGGTCCACCAGGTCCGGCATGGAGCTAAAAGTTAGGTTGCAGACGAACCTCTGCCTGGGCGACACTCGGCCTGCCCACTTGCACACCAGCTCGGACTTGACAGCAGGACCCCGGTTAATGTTGAGTGGAGCCTCCTTGCCGTCGCCGGGACGTCTGTCGGCGGAGGAGGGGACGTTCGGGGGTCTCCGTTGGGGAGGCGAGACGATGCTCGAAGCTCCGGAGTTGTTGTTACCCAGCGGGGCGACGAGGCCATTGTGCCTGGTAACCACAGCTACCCGCTTCATCTTCCTCGCGTCGACCGTTCAGCACCCCAAATGTCCGCTTTAAACGAGCAACAAACCCCAAATGAAAGACGGGATCCACTCCGGGGTCGGGTCGCCGGTGTTAAAAGCGTCTAATCGATCCTAGTGATCGGCAATGGATACATCGAGTCCGAGCCTCCATGCTTGAGTGTTGAGTGGATGAAGGTGAACACTGGAAGCAGTAGCAGGCGGCAGGCCGCGGTCCAACACTATTGTGTGGCGTCCTTGTATTCTCCTTACCTGCTCCGATTGGCACTTCGCAATTCCTGACGGATATGTCCACCCAGGAAATCAGTGATGGGCATTTATTTTGGAAAGTGTACATTTTTCATATTACTATTTTATTACATATATATGAGATAAACATAATATATATATATATTATACAAAATGTGGGGCTCATTTGGGACAAAAGTGTCCATCACTTAAATGTAACCTGTGAGTGTGTTAGTGTTTACATATATATATATATATATATATATATATATATATATATATATATATATATATATATATATATAACAATCCTTTTCAACCCATATTCAGTTGAATATGCTACAAAGACAACATATTTGATGTTCAAACTGATAAACTTTTTTTTTTTTTCCTGCAATTAATCATTAACTTTGGAATTTTGATGCCAGAAAAACGTGACAAAAAAGTTGGGAAAGGTGGCAATAAATACTGATAAAGTTGAGGAATGCTCATCAAACACTTATTTGGAACATCCCACAGGTGAGCAGGCAAATTGGGAACAGGTGGGTGCCATGATTGGGTATAAAAGTAGATTCCATGAAATGCTCAGTCATTCACAAACAAGGATGGGACGGATCACCACTTTGTCAAGAAATGCGTGAGCAGATTGTTGAACAGTTTAATAAAAACCTTTCTCAACCAGCTATTGCAAGGAATTTAGGGATTTCACCATCTACGGTCCGTAATATCATCAAAGGGTTCAGAGAATCTGGAGAAATCACTGCACGTAAGCAGCTAAGCCTGTGACCTTCGATCCCTCAGGCTGTACTGCATCAACAAGCGACATCTGTGTGTAAAGGATATCACCACATGGGCTCAGGAACACTTCAGAAACCCACTGTCAGTAACTACAGTTGGTCGCTACATCTGTAAGTGCAAGTTAAAACTCTCCTATGCAAGACGAAAATCGTTTATCAACAACACCCAAAAACACCGTCGGCTTCGTTGGGCCTGAGCTCATCTAAGACGGACTGATACAAAGTGGAAAAGTGTTCTGTGGTCTGACGAGTCCACATTTCAAATTGTTTTTGGAAACTGTGGACGTCGTGTCCTCCGGACCAAAGAGGAAAAGAACCATCCGGATTGTTATAAGCGCAAAGTTGAAAAGCCAGCATCTGTGATGGTATGGGGGAGTATTAGTGCCCAAGACATGGGTAACTTACACATCTGTGAAGGCGCCATTAATGCTGAAAGGTACATACAGGTTTTGGAGCAACGTATGTTGCCATCCAAGTAACGTTACCATGGACACCCCTGCTTATTTCAGCAAGACAATGCCAAGCCACGTGTTACATCAACGTGGCTTCATAGTAAAAGAGTGCGGGTACTAAACTGGCCTGGCCTGATGATTTTAGGTTGTCCTGAAGAATTTGGAGGTAAATTTCCTTTTTCATTGTCCCATGTACTCTCTGTAAAGCACCAGTTCAATTGGCAGCCAAACAGGCCCAGAGCATAATACTACCACCACCATGCTTGACGGTAGGAACTGTGTTCCTAGGTTTAAAGGTCTCACCTTTTCTCCTCCAAACAGGGTTGCATAATCATTCCCCGCCTCTTGACATCCAAATCGCTGCCGTTGTGTCCTTGGGCAGGACACTTCACCCTTGCCCCCGGTGCCGCTCACACTGGTGAATGAATGATGAATGAATGATAGGTGGTGGTCGGAGGGGCCGTAGGCGCAAACTGGCAGCCTCGCTTCCGTCAGTCTACTCCAGGGCAGCTGTGGCTACAAATGTAGCTTACCACCACCAGGTGTGAATGAATGATGGGTTCCCACTTCTCTGTGAGCGCAAAAAGCGCAATATAAAATCTAATCCATTATTATTATTATTATTATTACATGTCCCTTGGCAAGTTTCACTGCAATAAGGCACTTTTGTTTGCCATCCACAAGCTTCTGGCAAGCTCAATTTTTGTTTCATCTGACCACATAACTTTCCTCCAGAAGGTCAGTGATGTCAGTTGAAACAAAAAATGAGCTGTTTGGCCACAATACCCAGCAATAATTTTGGGAGGAGGAAAGGTGAGGCCTTTAAACCCAGGAACACCATTCCTACCATCAAGCATGGTGGTAGTGGTATTAAGCTTGGGGCCTGTTTTGCTGCCAATGGAACTGGTGCTTTACAGAGAGTAAATGGGACAAGGAGGATTACCTCCAAAAAATTCAGGATAACCTAAAATCATCAGCCCGGAGGTTGGGTCTAGGCGCAGTTGGGTGTTCCAACAGGACAATGACCCCAAACACACGTCACAAGTGGTAAAGGAATGGCTAAATCAGGCTAGAATTAAGGTTTTAGAATGGTCTTCCAAATGTGTGGACAATGCTGAAGAAACAAGTCCATGTCAGAAAACCAACAAATTTAGCTGAACTGCACCAATTTTGTCAGGAGGAGTGGTCAAAAATTCAACCAGAAGCTTGTGGATGGCTACCAATAGCTCCTTATTGCAGTGAAACTTGCCAAGGCACATGTAACCAAATATTAACATTGCTGTATGTATACTTTTGACCCAGCAGATTTGGTCACATTTTCAGTAGACTCATAATAAATTCAGAAAAGAACCAAACTTCATGAATGTTTTTTTGTGACCAACAAGTATGTGCTCCAATCACTCTATCACAAAAAATAAGAGTTGTAGAAATTATTGGAAACTCAAGACAGCCATGACATTATGTTCTTTACAACTGTGTGTGTGTATATATATATTATATATACAGTATATGCACGCACACACACACAACTGTGTGTGTGTATACATATATATATACATACACACACACACACACATACATATGTTATATGTACGGTATAGTAGGGTTGTACGGTATACCGGTACCAATGGAAGTACCGCGATAGTAATGAATTAAAATAGGAATACTGCCTCTGAAAAATACGGTACTTTTTTTCTTAAAGGGGAATACCACTTTCTTTGGAATTTTGCCTATCGTTCACAATCATTACGAAAGACATGACGACAGATGGAGTTGTATTTTTTAATGCATTCCAAATATTAAATAAACGTAAATAAGTCCTCTATTCCGTCCACAAAACCCAATTAAAAACATCCAAAAAGCGCCATCAATACTCCATTTACATTTCGTGACTTGAATATTAACCAAGTAGTAGTGATATTGTTATAAGTTCTAACCCTGACAAACTATTTATAGCGGCGCCTTGATCACTACCGTGTGTCCCTATGTTTATGTCATCGAGTGGTCTGCTGTTTCTTAGCCTCCTTGCTCCCTGTAAGTTTATTGTAGATCATAAATCCTGCCTCTCACCTGGAAGGTAGATGACTGAGGATGTAACCTGACAAGTTGGTACACTTTGTACACTGCAGGACGAAGCGCTTGACTAGGAGGATATAAGACAAACCCCGTTTCCATATGAGTTGGGAAATTGTGTTAGATGTAAATATAAACAGAATACAATGAATTGCAAATCATTTTCAACCCATATTCAGTTGAATATGCTACAAAGACAACATATTTGATGTCCAAACTGATAAACTTTTTTTTTTTGCAAATAATCATTAACTTTAGAATTTGATGCCAGCAACACGTGACAAAGAAGTTGGGAAAGGTGGCAATAAATACTGATAAAGTTGAGGAATATTATATTTGGAACATCCCACATGTGTGCAGGCTAATTGGGAACAGGTGGGTGCCATGATTGGGTATAAAAACAGCTTCCCAAAAAATGCTCAGTCTTTCACAAGAAAGGATGGGGCGAGGTACACCCCTTTGTCCACAACTGCGTGAGCAAATAGTCAAACAGTTTAAGAACAACGTTTCTCAAAGTGCAATTGCAAGAAATGTAGGGATTTCAACATCTACGGTCCATAATATCATCAAAAGGTTCAGAGAATCTGGAGAAATCACTCCACGTAAGCGGCATGGCCGGAAACCAACATTGAATGACCGTGACCTTCGATCCCTCAGACGGCACTGTATCAAAAACCGACATCAATCTCTAAAGGATATCACCACATGGGCTCAGGAACACTTCAGAAAACCACTGTCACTAAATACAGTTCGTCGCTACATCTGTAAGTGCAAGTTAAAGCTCTACTATGCAAAGTGAAAGCCATTCATCAACAACATCCAGAAACGCCGCCGGCTTCTCTGGGCCCGAGATCATCTAAGATGGACAGATGCAAAGTGGAAAAGTGTTCTGTGGTCTGACGAGTCCACATTTCAAATTGTTTTTGGAAATATTCGACATCGTGTCATCCGGACCAAAGGGGAAGCAAACCATCCAAACTGTTATCGACGCAAAGTTCAAAAGGCAGCATCTGTGATGGTATCGGGGTGCATTAGTGCCCAAGGCATGGGTAACTTACACATCTGTGAAGGCACCATTAATGCTGAAAGGTACATACAGGTTTTGGAACAACATATGCTGCCATCTAAGCGCCGTCTTATTTCAGCAAGACAATGCCAAGCCACATTCAGCACGTGTTACAACAGCGTGGCTTCGTAAAAAGAGAGAAGAGGTACTTTCCTGGCCCGCCTGCAGTCCAGACCTGTCTCCCATCAAAAATGTGTGGCGCATTATGAAGCGTAAAATACGACAGCGGAGACCCCGGACTGTTGAACGACTTGAGCTCTACATAAAACAAGAATGGGAAAGAATTCCACTTTCAAAGCTTCAACAATTAGTTTCCTCAGTTCCCAATTGTTTATTGAGTGTTGTTAAAAGAAAAGGTGATGTAACACAGTGGTGAACATGCCCTTTCCCAACTACTTTGGCACGTGTTGCAGCCATGAAATTCTAAGTTAATTATTATTAGCAAAACAAAAAAAAAAGTTTATGAGTTTGAACATCAAATATCTTGTCTTTGTAGTGCATTCAATTGAATATGGGTTGAAAAGGATTTGCAAATCATTGTATTCCGTTTATATTTACATTTAACACAATTTCCCAACTCATATGGAAACGGGGTTTGTAGATCACCGCTAACAGCAAGCTGGCGCGCCTGGATGTAAACAAATGAGTGGATCGATATAAACATCGACTGTAACAATACCAACTACAAGAGCCGTATATAGTCGGTACTACAATGTTTACATCAATAGTTTTATTACCACAAAATCGTTTTTCGTTTTATTGTTTATAAACTCAGGAAATATGTCCCTGGACACAGGATAACTTTAATTATGACCAATGCATGACCCTGTAACTATTTGTTACTGGATTAATAACAAACATATGTAGTATCATCCAAAACGTATGTAAAGTATCAAACAACAGAAGAATAAGTGATTCTTACATTTTAACAGAGTAGGTAGAACATGTTTAAACTGAAAGTAACCATATCCATCCATCCATCCATTTTCTACAGCTTGTCCCTCATAATTTTGACAAAATAATAGAATGGGAAATAATGTTACTGCATAAACCAGCAGCCAATTAGGAGCCTTTGTTTGCTTACTTACTACTAAAACAGAAGTTGTCTAGTATGTTTATTATCTTATTTCATGCCAAAACTGTTCATAGATTGCAGTAAGAAGCACATTTTAAAGCATCATTACATTACATTTTCTGTTAAAATAAAGCCAATGATGAATATTTGGTGGTCCCCCCCATTTTTTTTTTCTTTTAGAAAAAATGGTATCAAAGTACATTTTGGCACTAGAATATATCAAGACAACACGATCCATCCATCCCTGCATTTTCTACCGCTTGTCCCTTTTTTGGGGTCGCTGGAGCCTATCTCAGCTGCATTCGGCGACTTGTCCAGGGTGTACCCCGCCTTCCGCCCAAATGCAGCTGAGAAGACAACACTACATTATAAAAAAAAAATCCTATTTTTATGGTTAATTTACTCTAAATTTCTACTGTAATTTTTCTGTTTTTTTTAAATAGTTTATAAAACTGTAGAACTGAAGACATTATCTGTAAATAAACAATCTGCCTGTTATTTTAAGTAATATGCCAGTAATGACAAACTATGTATATTTCCAATTTTTTTACAGAAAAATACCAAATTAATAATACATCGCATTTTCTGTTTTCTTAAATTACTTTCGAATTCATGTAATATTACGATATTTTTCCGTAAAACGTTTCATGGAAATTTCTGTAATTATGTTTTTGATCATTATTTGGTTTACAATGTTTTACTTTAATTGTATGGTTTTCGTTTGGCAGCCGTAGCTGCCAGTAGATGACCGTTTTTTTACAGAATTTTTTTTTACAGTGTAATATATGGAAATACATATATGCGCACACACACACACACACACACACACAGAAAATTATATATATATACCTGCATACTTAGGCTGGGGGCAGCACGGTGGAACAGGGGTTAGTGCGTGTGCACAATACGAAGGTCCTGAGTTCAATCCTGGGCTCGGGATCTTTCTGTGTGGAGTTTGCATGTTCTCTCCGTGACTGCGTGGGTTCCCTCCGGGTACTCCGGCTTCCTCTCACATCCAAAGACATGCACCTGGGGATAGGTTGATTGGCAACACTAAATTGGCCCTAGTGTGTGAATGTGAGTGTGAATGTTGTCTGTCTATCTGTGTTGGCCCTGCGATGAGGTGGCGACTTGTCCAGGGTGTACCCCGCCTTCCGCCCGAATGCAGCTGAGATAGGCTCCAGCACCCGACCCTTGATCCACGACCTCGAAAGGGACAAGCGGTAGAAAATGGATGGATGGATGGATACTTAGGCTGTCAATTTTTTTTTTTTAATCAAATTAATCACATTTTGGAATTTGGATTAATCATGATTAATGAAAGGTGATGACTCGCTTGCCTAATTAACATGTGCTTAAGAAAAGACCCCAATATTTGGACACAAATGCAATTTCCTTGTCAGAATATCAGAGTCTTTCAGGTGCACTTTGGCAAAGTTTAATGAAGGAATGGCCTCCGTCTGGTCACTCCACTATACAGGCCTGATTGGTGGTTTGCTGCAGAGGTGGTTGTTCTTCTGGATGGTTCTCCTCTCTCCACAGAAAAATGCTGTAGCTCTGACAGAGTGATCATCGGGTTCTTGGTCACCTCCCTGACTGGACTAAGATGAATGCAGCAATGTACAGAGACATCCTGGACGAAAACCAACGATTCCCATCCAACCTGATGGAGCTTGAGAGGTGCTGCAAAGAGGAATGGGAAACTACCCAAAGATAGGTGTGCCAAGCTTGTGGCATCGCATTCAAAAAGACTTGAGGCTGTAATTGCTGCCAAAGGTGCATCAACAAAGTATTGAGCAAAGGGTCTGATATATATATATATATATATATATATATATATATATATATATATATATATATATATATATATATATATATACATACAGTGAGTAGAAGGTCAGAAAAAAATAAGTTAAAATGAAAAATCTAATAACATTTAAAAAATAAGTCCAATAAGACAGGTCAGATCCATTACTGTTTTTATTCCTGAAATGAAAAAACTTTAATTGATTGATTTTGTTGGGCAGAACCAACATTTGAAACTTTTTGAAGCTGGCATGAAGCCAGTTAAATTAGTATATGAGGTGGCGACTTGTCCAGGGTGTACCCCGCCTTCCGCCCGATCGTAGCTGAGATAGGCTCCAGCGCCCCCCGCGACCCCAAAGGGAATAAGCGGTAGAAAATGGATGGATGGATTCAAGATTACATCATTGTGCTTAGATACGAAATAACTCTCGGCTGTTTCAACACTGAAGTGCACACACGCGCATCAGCGGCAGCGCATGCTAGATCACCAAAAGGTGCACTTTTCTTTTCAATGTCAGCGCATTTTACTTTAACGATTCATCGGAGCAACAAAATACAAATTGGTGCCTTTTTCTAATCAAAATAATGGAGTTAATCGACAAATCATTGCAGCCATGGGCGTGTGTGACCCTGGGGAACATGCTTCCAACCCTGTTTTAAAAATCTGTGCACTACAGAACGTGCTCATTGTAGCCATTAATGCTGACTTCTTAATTTTGGTTTAAAAATAATTCTGCACAAATTGTTTTATTCATCTTTTTTTGTAGGTTAAAATGTGCGTCTGAGTTAATGCTGCTGATCAGTTTGATTGTATTATTATTTACTGTGTTTATTTTATTTTTCAGTATCAAATGGCTCAAATCGGTCAAAAAATGTTTATAGTTTAAATAAGGATTACATTTTTTTTCCCCAGGCAAATTGACACTAAATCTTTTCTATTACAGACTGAAAAATTATGTTAGTTATTCTTTGTTATAAGTTGATTTATAGTTATTTCTTTCTTGTTGCAGAGGTGTACTTCTAACACTTTTATAACCGATGATACATTTATAGCCGCGGCAAACAGTGGGGAACAGGCAGTAGCACTCAGTTGTAATACACTTTTCCACCACTTGTGGCAGTAATGACAATATCGAGCAAACGTCTGGAGCTAAAGTGAAACAATTAGCACTAAATTATTTCTCAAACAGTTTGGCTTTAAATAGGCATTCTATAACCCAAAGAAACACCTTAATTTGATCGTGAAAATTCAGAAGAACACACCTGGATTATGTAATTGGAAACCTGATCTCTAGAGGAGAGGGGACGCTGCGTGTCGCACATCTGCCAGTCTCAAAACGCAGTATACAACCCAGAAGCAGATACCATCCATCCATCCATTTTCTACCGCTTGTCCCTTTTGGACCATTCAATAAAAACGTAGCAACAATTGTCATGGAGGAGACTGTCTATTTGCTTCTCAAATTAAAAGAAAATAACAGTCGAAGTGCATCGATGATAGAAAAAAAGAAAACATTTATTCAAACAAAATAAAGGAAATGTAGAATGCCGGTTTAATTTGGACTCGTGAAGAAATACAAAATAAATGAAAGAATTAAGCACGTATTATATAGTACAAGGGGAATAATAAAGAGTACACAAACCTCTTCATGCTGCATTTGTGCACTACCAATTTATTAACAATAACTCTGTATTCCACACAAATGGCAAGATAGTCCAGAACAATATCCAGAACAATATCATCTGGAAACGGTCTTTTCCTTCGGATTTAAAACTCCTTCCATCGATCCACAGAGCATTATCAATGAACTCCGAGACATTGTTTTCATGATTCGACGTCTGGAAATTCCTTCAAAACAACTCTCTGCCGCCGGTATTTCTTCACTTCGGACCTGCATCCGCCCTGATACATTCTTGGTAGTAGCGTCATGTTCGTAGTGCAATCTAAGATCATTTCTTGATGCTGTCTACTATTTAACACCAACATAGCCATTAGAGACGTAATATTTGTAATCTGTGCCAATATTACAGCGGTCATCACAACAGAGTTTGGCTGTTAACTTGTTAGGAGCCACATACGCCTAGTGTGACGTCATAGGTCAAACGGAAAATAAATACACAGTATTTATCCGCAATCAAAATAAATGAGGACCCCCCAGTGTACGAGAAACACACAGTGTATGACCAATAGTCACATTAGAGAGTGTACATGGACACTTGAACTTCACACGTAGGTGTGAAAATATAAACTAACTTTTTGAGAAATCAGACTAATTTAGTGCATGGAAACATAGCCATTGGCTCAGTTTACACTGGACACCAAATCTGATTTTTTTGGCACGCAAGTGGCACAGGTCCGATATTTTTTGCCAGTCTTACACTCCAAAGTGCTTTAAATCTGATCTTTTTGCATCAGATTTGAGCCAAATAGTTTAGAATCTGATCTTTTCATATGGGACTGCAGTCTCAACGACAATGCGACCGGTTTGCAACTCTTACATCATCTTTGGTCGAGCTAAGTCATTTGTGCGCGCAGGAATAGACTGAAAGAAAATCACTTTCTTTTTTAAAAAGTATTGTTCGTGAAACGTATCGTAACCCATGTATCGAAATTCATATTGGATCGCCATTAAAAGGTAGAGATGCACACCCCTGTTATTTATTATTCGTTTAGTTATAATGCATTTCTTCTGCACGGTGGTACAGGGGTTAGTGCGTGTGCCTCACAATATGAAGGTCCTGGAGTTTGCATATTCTCCCCGTGACTGTGTGGGTTCCCTCCGGGTACTCCGGCTTCCTCCCACCTCCAAAGACATGCACCCGGGATAAGTTGATTGGTAACACTAAATCGGCCCTAGTGTGTGAATGTGCGTGTTGGCCCTGTGATGAGGTGGCGACTTGTCCAGGGTGTAGCCCGTCTTCCGCCCAATTGCAGCTTGGATAGGCCTCAGCATCCGAAAGGGACAAGCAGTAGAAAATGGATGGATGTATTTATTTCAGCACTTTAACACGGAGTAGTATGTAAATTTATTTTCATTAGTTTTTATGAGTCACTTCTTTTGCAGTATATTAGATTGTTTGATTTGACATTTGTGTAATCAGCCTGACCTAAGCCCTGGTAATAAACTTTGTGATTAACACATGCTTTCAAAGCATTTGACAGGGTTTAACCTGTTAAACAGTAAGTAGGTTAAATATAATTATTGAATACAATTCAAATCAAGAGTAAGATTACTAATTCAGTGTTAATATTCAAGTGGCCCATGGGTTCCTCTGCAAAGGAAAAGTTGGGGCCCTAGGTCAAAATGGTTAAGAACCCCTGGTTTAATGCAGCGTTAGATTTGTAACATTAAGTTATTTTCAGTGATGAAGTCAGAATTGACAAATTCTTCAATTTATTATCAAAGCAATTACAAATGTGGACATACAGCAATTAATAAATGGCTACAGGTAATCCTTTTTTATTTCAATTTGACACTTATCTGCTCAGGGACTCTTTCAGCTGCTCATACATCCTCTGGTCCTGCAAGGTACAAATACGACACTTTGACTACACCATTGAAGGTTGTGAAGTTTAGTATTTGTTGTTTGCTTTTCAGCACAGTGTCAACCAGTGGAACCCGTGTTGTCGATCCCGCAAATGGTGGCAAACATGCCCCTCCAAAAAGCCCTAGAAATGTCAATTTGTGATCCTTTAAACACTATATAATACATACTTGCCAACCTTGAGACCTCCGATTTCGGAGGTATATATATATATATATATATATATATATATATATATATATATATATATATATATATACTGTATATATATGTATATATATATATATATATATATATATATATATATATATATATATATAAATAAGAGAAATACTTGAATTTCAGTGTTCATTTATTTACACATATACACACACATAACACTCATCTACTCATTGTTGAGTTAAGGGTTGAATTGTCCATCTTTGTTCTATTCTCTGTCACTATTTTTCTAACCATGCTGAACACCCTCTCTGATGATGCATTCTGCTTCGTCTCCTTATTGTGTGCGCAGTTGTGCACTGCACTCTCTAAAAGCCGTAGATGTTATTGTCACATATGCATGTACAGTAGATGGCAGTATTGCCCTGTTTAAGAGTGTCACAACATTGCTGTTTACGGCAGACGAACTGCTTTAAAGGGAAAAGAAAACGTGACTGCTGTTGGTGTGTGTTGTTGCCGCGCTGGGAGGACGTTAATGAAACTGCCTAACAATAAACCCACATAAGAAACTAAGAACTCGCCCTCGATCATTCTACAGTTATAACGTGATTGGGCAGGCACGCTGTTTATATTGTGGGAAAGCGGACGTGAAAACAGGCTGTCGACACGTCACTCAGGTCCGCCTGAATTTCGGGAGATTTTCGGGAGAAAATCTGTCCCGGGTGGTTTTCGGGAGAAGCGCTGAATTTCGGGAGTCTCCCGGAAAATCCGGGAGGGTTGGCAAGTATGATGTAATACACCTCTCCTAGTTATTATGCATATTTTAAATCAAGTTTTACACAATAAGAAACAATTAGAGGCACACAGTACACAACAAGACATCTTGTCTAAACATCTACTTACTGGAAAATGTTCGGTGAATTAACTTGTGAAACTGCGCCCTCTGCTGAAGTCATAGCTGGACTGTTTTTTCCTCCAAAGTACTTTATATTTAACTTAGAATAAAAATGATAACTATTTACAATTTGAAGCACCAAAAAGAAGTAAGCAAATATGCAAGGGAGTGAATGCCGAACCGCAAATAATTGGTTATCAAGTGTATTGTTAACTTCGTTATCGCTTGCATGTTTTTGCAACTAACAAAATGGACCCATTTAAAATTGAAAACCATGTCAACAAATTGCCATAGGTTAAAAAATCCTTCATCACTCAGAGGTGCATGCTGAATATCGGACAGATAATTGAGGAAAGAGGAATTATGACGTCATATCGATAGATCTTATAACATTGAAATATTTCAAAAAAAACATTGCAATGAGACAAGATTACCTGTACTGTGCTGTAGGTGGGTAAGGGTGAGTAAAATAAAGCGCTGCTTTCTTCCTACCTGTGTCGTGCTGTAAACATTCCCTAAACTCATTGTAAACATGGCGTCAATCATGTGGGACTTCTTTACTGTTTTAGAGGAAGACATTTTGCGGCTATTTGCACTAAATGTACTGCAAAGTCTAAGTCAAACATTCTATCAGGATGGAATAAAAAAAACTCGAGCTACAACACATCCATTACCCAGATCAAAGTCACAACATAATGTGCAAGCATTGACTAATTTTACTTTTATGCCGACAACCGCTTCTGTCAACGCAGGATAGTCAATCCAAGAGACTTAAACGGGTTCCACTGTGCAATAAATTTAAAACCTGAGGCATGGTTCTTACTGAAAATTCAGCATCAAGCAATCTCATTGGACGCTTAAAGGTAGCCAAAGTTCTTGCACTTTTTAAATCTCTTACCTTTTTTGACACAGAAGGTCGAACCTTCTTGAAAGCCTCTTCAAAGTTGTGTTTGCCCACTCTTATGTCTGCTACAAAGCCAGAAGAAAATGTGTGACCTGTGAAACAATAAATAAACATCCTTATCATTTAACAGCCTTGACTTAAATATACTTACTTTTTACCTTAGCTACTGTTAATTGCGGTATCCTTCACAATATTTCAGTTTACATTGTAAAAGTAGAAAACGAACTAGAACTATAATCACTTAAATAATATATACATTACCAGAGGAAGATGGTGGGGTGCACTGGGATTTCAGGTAGGCCTTCAAGGCATTGACAGATGCTTCCCTCACTAACGCAGTCAGGTCGGCACCACTATAGTGATAGATTACAAACATTATAAATGATAAATGGGTTATACTTGTATTACCACATTCACCCATTCACACACACATTCACACACTGATGGCGGGAGCTGCCATGCAAGGCGCTAACCAGCAGCCATCAGGAGCAAGGGGTGAAGTGTCTTGCCCAAGGACACAACGGACGTGACTAGGATGGTAGAAGGTGGGGATTGAACCCCAGTAACCAGCAACACTCCGATTGCTGGCACGGCCACTCTACCAACTTCGCCATTTAATATACATATACACATATATATACATACATATATACAAATATAAATTCATAAATATACATATATACACAAACACACACACACACACACACACACACACACATATATATATATATATATATATATATATATATATATATATATATATATATATATATATATATATATATATATATATATCAGTTGTTCTTTACCTATTTTTAACATTTTCTGGAAGTTTCATAAAAATCCGCCCATAACTTGAGTTATTTTGCTAACTAACTAATTGACAAAACAACAATTAAATAACCTACTGGCTGAGGTAATATACAGTTTGTGACCAACACAAATCAGTTTTAAGAATAACGCTTAAGAAAGCTGTTAAAAAAAGAGCTCTTAAAAGCTCTTAAGAAAGGCAACTGAATCTTCTGAATTTTCAGTATGTGGCGCACTTGGTAAAAGTTTGGTTTAAAGGGGAACATTATCACAATTTCAGAAGGGTTAAAACCATTAAAAATCAGTTCCCAGTGGCTTATTTTATTTTTCGAAGTTTTTTTCAAAATTTTACCCATCACGCAATATCCCTAAAAAAAGCTTCAAAGTGCCTGATTTTAACCATCGTTATATACACCCGTCCATTTTCCTGTGACGTCACATAGTGATGCCAACACAAACAAACATGGCGCATAGAACAGCAAGCTATAGCGACATTAGCTCGGATTCAGACTCGGATTTCAGCGGCTTAAGCGATTCAACAGATTACGCATGTATTGAAACGGATGGTTGTAATGTGGAGGCAGGTAGCGAAAACGAAATTGAAGAAGAAACTGAAGCTATTGAGCCATATCGGTTTGAACCGTATGCAAGCGAAACCGACGAAAACGACACGACAGCCAGCTACACGGGAGAAAGCGAGGACGAATTCGGCGATCGCCTTCTAACCAACGATTGGTATGTGTTTGTTTGGCATTAAAGGAAACTAACAACTATGAACTAGGTTTACAGCATATGAAATACATTTGGCAACAACATGCACTTTGAGAGTGCAGACAGCCCAATTTTCATCAATTAATATATTCTGTAAACATACCCTCATCCGCGCTCTTTTCCTGAAAGCTGATCTGTCCAGTTTTGAAGTTGATGTCAGCAGGCCAGGGAAGCTAGGGTCGATATTCTTCTCTTGATCATCTTCGGTGGCATAAGGGACGGTGTGAGCCAAGACATCCAGGGGGTTTAGCTCGCTCGTCTGCGGGAACAAACTTTGCTTGCCGTGCTACCGAGGTCCTTTGTCCCTGAATTGCTCACACACTCCGGCAGATTCAATGGGGGTCTGGCGGCAGATTTCTTTGACTTTATCGTTGGAAATGCATCTGCTTTGAGTGTCGCAGGATATCCACACATTCTTGCCATCTCTGCAAGAATGTGTGGATAACTTTCGTCGGTAAAGTGTGCGGAACAAAAGTCCAATTTCTTGCCACTTTCGCATCTTTGGGCCACTGGTGCAACTTGAATCCGTCCCTGTTCGTGTTGTTACACCCGCCGACAACACACCGATGAGGCATGATGTCTCCAAGGTACGGAACACAGTCGAAAAAACGGAAAATAACAGAGCTGATTTGACTCGGTGTTTGAGAAAATGGCGGATTGCTTCCCGATGTGACGTCACAACGTGACGTCATCGCCCCGAGAGCGAATATTAGAAAGGCGTTTAATTCGCCAAAATTCACCCATTTAGAGTTCGGAAATCGGTTAAAAAAAAAGAAGGTATTTTTTCTGCAACATCAAGGTATATATTGACGCTTACGTAGGTCTGGTGATAATGTTCCCCTTTAAGAGTTGATGATTTTGAGACTTACGTAAAACAGTCACATCGTTCATCAAAGGCAACCTCTTCCAGACGGACATCTTGCTCCAGCTGAGGTTTGGTTCTTCCCTACAACAAATAAAAGTTCACATGAACACCTACTTTATCTTCATTTAATATCGGGAAGATTTCTTTAGGTACACCTTACAAAGTACATGTTAAGTTTTTGTCTCTTTCTTTACAGTACTGTGCAACACATTTAAGTAGTAATTTAGTTTCATGTTTTGACCACAATGCAAATAAAGCTTTCATACATGCACACATCTTTCAACCAAGGGTTTACCAACTAAAAAATAAATGAGTAATTTTTGTTCAAAATGTAATGCTAGTGTGAATGGTTGTCTGTAATGAGGTGGGGACTTGTCCAGGGTGTACGGTGCCTTCCACCTGAGTGCAGCTGGGATAAGCTCCAGCCCCCCGCAACTCCAAGAGGGATAAGCGGTATTATATGGATGGATGGAAGCGCTGCAGTCAAATCCAAGTTAATACTTCAAAGCTTTTATTCTGAAGCTTACTTTGCACTGAACAGGAAGTGACAGTGTGCATGTTTTATTGTGGTGTAAAGTAGGCAGTAGCCACTCCACTGTTTGGTTGCTGCTTAGTGATAATGATAAAGTCAATACTACCACACGTCAACATAAACCAACCATTTTCTAAAGAAATAATCCTGTTGGGTTTCACGTTTTATGTCAACATAAGTGGGACCGACTTAAATAGGTTCCACTGGATACAGCTCAAGTTAATTTGAATTCTCTCCAACAGCAACATACACATAACATAACATATAGTTCTGTATCGGTCCAGTCAATAAGAACATGGTAATCAACCAGTTAACATTCTAGTCTAATGCACTGGCATTTTAGCGTACCTTTGTAATGGTGAGCAGAATTGCGTGGCGATCAGCAGGAGGTGGCAGACCCACATACAGTGTTTTATCTAGGCGACCTGGCCTCAGTATGGCAGGATCAATTATGTCTGGAATAAGGCAAAACATATTTTTCAAAGAGTCAATAATATGTGCAGCCTTCCAGTTTAGCACAATATGTCTTCTAGCTAACAAAGTAGTGAATGCCACTAGATTTTTTTTGTTTTGCTAGGAGAAGATGACAGAGGGGCTACCCGGAATAGTCCACTTAAAAGATTCGGTTCAATCCGCCAATTACCAAATACAAAGTATAAAAACAATTCTGTCCAATAACTGCACAGGGATGTGCAGAGCCAAACATATGTATTAAGTTAGCCGGAGACTGTTGGCACGGATCACATGATTCAGATATTCCGTCATACATCTTAGCTAGTCTAATCTTGGTATAAGTACAATGTATTAGCTTGCATTGAATGAGGCTGAGTCTTGCACAAATAGAAGACTTAAGAACGCTACTTAAAATCTCTGTCCAGCTATCCTCAGATAGGGTCACTCCTAAATCCTTTGCACAAAGTGACTTAATTTCAATTGGAAAACAACGCGTAAAAGAAAAATTTGGTTATAAATAAGTGTAATTAATCCTTTTAAAGTTGAAAGCGGTGTCAGAAAAACATCTAAAACTGTCAGTCAGCAAATCTGGAAACCTAGAGAAAGCATTACGAACAACTGTGGATCTGTAGATATCTGAAGTGTTGATTAAGGAGTGAAAATGTATCACAAAGTTGCTAGAAAGAGGCAAGAAAATATTTATTGTTGTTGATCCCCATCTTAAAAAGGAACCATCAACAAGAGAGAGAGGGAAAGCATGTTTAGCAGTGATGGGTGCAAGACTTAACAGTCTGCAAGCCAAGAAATAGTCTGCAAGCCAAAAGAGCGCTTAAACTAAACCCAGGTCCTAAATGAGGTTTTTACGTTTGGATTTTTCGTAAACGCGTATGTTGATACATGTATATATATATATATATATATATATATATATATATATATATATATATATATATATATATATATATATATACACACACATATCATAAGTTTACATACCCTGGGAGAATTTATGATTTCTTGGCCATTTTTCAGAGAATATGAATGATAACACAAAAACCTTTCTTCCACTCACGCTTAATGGTTGTGTGAAGCTATTTATTGGCAAACAACTGTGTTTACTCTTTTCAAATCAAAATGACAAAAGAAAGTACCCAAATGACCCTGATCAAAAGTTTACATACCCCAGTGACTTTGATCTGATAACATGCACAAAAGTTGACACAAACAGGTTTGAATGGCTTATTAAGGTTCCAATCCTCACCTGTGACCTGTTTGTTTGTAATTAATGTGTGTGTATAAAAGGTCAGTGAGTTTCTGGGCTTCTGACAGACCATTGCATCTTTCATCCAGTGCTGCACAGATGTTTCTGGATTCTGAGTCATCGGGAAGGCAAAATAATTGTCAAAGGATCTGCGAGAAAAGGTAATTGAACTGCACAAAACAGGAAAGGGGTATAAAAAGATATCCAAGGAATTGAGAATGCCAATCAGCAGTGTTCAAACGCTGATTAAGAAGTGGAAAATGAGGGATTCAGGTAGACCAGCAAAGATTTCAGCCACAACTGCCAGAAAAATTGTTGGAGATGCAAAGAAAAATCCACAAATAACTTCAGCTGGAATACAGGACTCTCTGAAAAATTGTGGTGTGGCTGTTTCAAGATGCACAATAAGGAGGCACTTGAAGAAAAATGGGCTGCATGGTCGAGTCGCCAGAAGAAAGCCATTTCTGCGCAAATGTCACAAAGTATACCGCTTACATTACGCCAAACAGCACAGAGACAAGCCTCAAAACTTCTGGAACAAAGTAATTTGGAGTGATGAGACCAAAATTGAACTTTTTGGCCACTCGACCATGCAGCCCATTTTTCTTCAAGTGCCTCCTTATTGTGCATCTTGAAACAGCCACACCACAATTCTCCCAGGGTATGTAAACTTATGAGCACAACTGTATATATATATATTATCATTGGCCCTCAACCAAATTCTTTAAACTTAATGTGGCCCCCGAGTCAAAAGGTTTGGGGACCGTTGTTCTACATAGTTCACTGACACATTTAAAATGCAGCTTAAAAGTTGTGAAAATGATGACACTTGATGAGAGTAATAATTCATATGACAAACAGTCAAAAAACTAACTGTCCATTTTAGCAAAACAACACTTTGCAGAGAGGATGTGAGGAAGTCGTCCTTCAATATAAAATCATGGCAATAATAACCTGGACTGTACAGCCACTGACAAAATTCACCTTTTATTAAATTGTTAGCCATTGGAAGAAAGGTTGAACAATACTTCATTATCACCAATTCTTCTTATGTCTTTGGATGAAGTCACAATTAAATGTGCAAGCAATGGCTAATTTTAGTTTTGAATTTGGTTATGTTGATGTGAGACAGTCTGAGGGGCGGATTGTATTCCAGTAATTAATAAAATTGCAGCTCGCGAGCGATTGGCTTGGCCACAACATAGTAATAATAAGGGCTGAAGTTTGCTGACCCACAAACTTGACATATCAATTTGTTTTTAAAAGAAAAGAAAAAGAAAAAAAAAAAAAAAACAGAAAAAAAACCCAAAGCTTAACTGACCAATGTGCTGTATGTCCATGTTCTACAATAGCATTGACTTATTTGTTATAAATATGCTTATAACGTGTTTAAAAACGCATCATAAAAAAAAACATTTACATGTTAAGTGTCAGTATGTAAGGTCATGTTCTTGTTTTTGTTCAGGTTTGACAAAAGCTGGATGGTTACCTGGTCTGTTGGTTGCAGCCATTATGAAGACTTGTCGCCGAGTTTCTAAACCATCCATCTCTGTGAGCAACTGGTTAACCACACGCACACTGGCTCCTGACTGAACAATAAAACAACAAAATACAAATGTCACAACACATCACACAGGACTGTAGCTTCGCTACATAAAAAATATTTTGTTTAAACCATGTTATGTAACATGAGTAGAAAGAATTCAATGACTTAACTTTCAAAACTTGCTGATACTTGGTGAGATGACATAATTCTCAGGACAAATATTTAAGAAATATGTAGAACAGACATTTGCTACCTCAAACGCCACATTCCAAGAGTCTGACAATCTTTTTTAAACTTCATTGCCGACCTTAAATGGAATGGAATGGATTAACCAAAGAAATCAAACAAAGCACCAATATGATTCAGTTTAAGAGACTGTTTAAACTACAAGTGTTCACAAAGTACACAGAACAAGAATTATGACGAACATCTTAAACCCTTTTTTTTTATTGAGACAAATATTATTTATGTATTTAATATTTGTTTGCTTACTATAATATATTATTTATTTATTTGTTCACTGTTCTGTTACAGAGAACAAGGAAATTTGATAAAATTGCTATGGTATGAAAAGGGGTAGGATTAAATAAACTCTGTTTCTTCCTACTCCTTTTTCGACGTGCTGTAATGAAACAACTGGGAATGTGTGATGCATTACATTGTATCGTATGCATGTTTGAAATAAACTGAACTTTAACAGTAGCTCTAAGTCACTGTCATGATAACAACACAGCACGTCCTCATTATGCACCAATCACGGTCACAGCAAGCGAGGTGCACTGACAAATTATGCGCATCAACATGACAAGATAACCAAATCGTGTTTTGCATGTGTTCTGTATTGTTGATGGCTTTGCTGTGATAGTTATGACAATATGTTGTGGAATTTATTTCATATTGTTGAATTTGTGAGGTGTGTGAGTGTTCAAAAGAATTACAAAATTAATCTATTGATTAATTTTAGTATTATTATTATTATTCCCCATATTTTGCCGCACTCCATCTTCCACAACCGATTTGAAACCGTTCCAACTTCAAACTGTTCAGCCTATTTAGGAATCCCGGGCTTTTCTTCAACAATTTCCCCAAATTCACGTTTTTTCCCCAGACTTCCCGGTTTTTCAAGCCTAATTTCAACCCTTTTTACTTTTGATGACTCCTTTCCATTTTACCACTTATATTAACCATGAACATTTTCTAGTTTGATTGGCAACACTAAAAATTGGCCCTAGTGTGTGAATGTTGTCTTGTCTATCTGTGTTGGCCCTGTGATGAGGTGGCGACTTGTCCAGGGTGTACCCCGCCTTCCGCCCGATTGCAGCTGAGATAGGCTCCAGCGCCCCCCGTGACCCCGAAGGGAATAAGCGGTAGAAAATGGATGGATGGATTTCTTCTTAGTTGGGAAAGTTGTTTTTGAAATTGGTAAAATTCCTGGTTTTCCCGAAATTCCATTTCTCAATTAAAATGGTTACCATTTCAACATTTCTCGACTGATTCAAACAATTCCAACACCGATCAATTCAGCTCATTTTGGAAATTCAAACTAACGCTTTCCCCAGCTTCCCCTAAAATTCCGGTTTTCCTGGAATTTCTGCAATTCTGTAATACTAATTCTCAAATAGAAATTGTCATTATTAACACATTTCTCAACCGATTCAAACAATTCCAACACCAACCAATTCAGCTTATTCAAGACATTCATGCTATGCATCACCTTTAACAAAAATCCCCACTTTTCCGAAAATTCCCAAATTACCAGGAACTTCCCATTGAAATGAATAGGACATTTTTTTTAATAGTTTCACAATTTCCACATTTCTGAACCAATTCAAACCATTCCAACACCAACACATCCCACTTACCCTGGACATTCATGCTATTCATCCTTTTTTTTTAATTCCCAGTTTTCCCGAAACTCCCAAATTACCAGGAAATTCCCATTGAAATTAATGGGATATTTCTCCAAGTTCACAATTCCCATATGTTTTGACCAGTTCAATCTGTTCTAACACCAGGCTGTTCAGCTCATGAATTTTATTACATGGCGCCATCTTCAAAGTATGCTTGCTGTTCCCCCGTTAGTATGCTAAAAATTTTTGCGAGCATTTTAGCTAATTTCATACTTTTTAACCCAATAGTCATGAATTTTGTTACTTGGCGGCATCTTAAAAGTATGCTAGCCTTCCACCTGTTAGCATGATAATGTTAGTATGCTAATGTTAACATTTGATATTAGCATTTTCGCTAATTTCGTAGTTTTTAATCTAATGGTCATGGATTTCGTTACTTAATTCCATTTTAAAAGTATAATAGCCTTTCACCTGTTAGCATGCTAATGTTAGCTTGCTAACATTTATGCTAGCATTTTACATCATTTTGTATGTTTTGAACCTAATAATCATGGATTTTGTTACTTAGTGCCATCTTAGAAGTATGCTATCTCTTTCCCCGTTACCATGCTAACATTTTATGCTTGCATTGAAGCTAATTTTGTACAATTTAACCTAATAATTAGTGATTATTTCAACTATATCAACTTTTCATTTAATTTAATTTCTAAATTCCACTGGAATTTCAGTTAAGCAACAGTTCTTTAGAATTTAAACCATTTCAACTTTAAACCATGTCAATAATAAAATAGTTTCAACATTGCAACCATTTCATCATTCAAACTATTTCAACATTGAAACCTCTTCAACATTGAAACAATTTCAACACTCAAAACACTTCAACATCTAAACCATTTAATCAATTTCAACTTTCATTATACAGTACATATACATTGATGTTGCATTTTAGTTCAGATTCATACATTATTGAAATATTTAAATTACTAGTCTGTAAATAAAAAAAATGTAATCCCCATTTTCGAAGTACTGGTTCGGGGTTTTAAAAGTACCGAATTTGGTATTACTATTTAAAGGGGTCAAAACATCATATTTTTTTTTAAACATTCAAAACGCCTCTGTGTGATCTACATACGATGTAATGGTGTGTCTTTGGTGAAAGATTTGCATAGATTTTATTCTGCAAACCTTTTTTAAGCCAATTTGTTTTGCTCCCTTTACAGAAAGCTTGTTTTGAGTGGCGGAGTTGTTAGATGCAAATTAACCTCTCCTCACTACACCCCCTCAAGCTCAGTGAGCATTCGCCTCTGCCCGGCAGAAATTGCTTTGAGTTTTTTTGCTTTAATTGTGCACTATGGAGATCAGTGACTACTACAAGCCATCTGTTTTGACTGACTTTCACCACAACACAACATCGCAGATGATATAGCAAGATCAGCGACTAATCGTGATTTGTTGTCGGCGCTAAGAAAGGAAGCGAAGATGAGGGCGGACAAAAGCGGGGAAGGAAGGCTGGCTGACATACAGGTCTGGAACTATCTGCTGACTAAGATTAAACTTCTACCCCGTCTAACTTTGTAATGCTAGATCCTAAACGAATACATACCGGTATGTATATTGACAATAAAAAGCTGTTCTATTCCAAAACATGTAAAAAAACTCCACTGCACAGTTGCTTCGAAACAAGTAGAGACTCAAGCTACGAGCGACATCGTAAACATAACAAATCATATAACTTACTCGACCATTGGCAAACACAGTAGAAACTGATCCAATTAAAACTAGTTTTTGGAAAACAATTTTTTATTTTTGCCTGAAGACGGTGATGCTATTGTCTTACAGTGGAAGGCTAAGCGAACTACATATTTCAATTGGTACTTCTAACTTACTGTTACTACTTACCGCTTCATTGTCTACTGGTACTTCATTGCCATAAGTATCTGACACGAAAATCCTTTTTTGTGAAGGTTTGTAGGCAATAAAAGAGACTTCTTCAAAGTTAAAGACACATTGCCGCAAAACAAAAAAGTTAGCCAGGCACTTCTTACTTCTTCAGATGGGATTGGAGGTTTGAAATATGTCCCGAGTTAGGTACAAGGCAGTTTGGGTAGAGTTTTATACCATATATGGGTAATCCGCTGACGATGTTCCCAATTGGTGATGTCACCAATTGTGCACATTCTAAATGGACCGTTTGGAGGAAGAAGATAAGAAGGCAAGATTGTTTTATAAATATATTCGCAATACCTCCATGCTTTGATTGAACATTTTTGGGACTTATGCAGATCCCAAAGGCCCACATCATGTACCAATAAGTAAAAAAAGTTGGTTTTGCATGAAAAGGCCCCTGAAACATTTAGGTTGATGGCCCTCAAAACTGCTGGCTCAGCGGGTGTCAACAAAATAACACTATATGTGTATATTTTGATTTGTGTTTTTAAATGATCTTTTTACGGAGATAATGTGGTAATGTGGTTGTATTTTTTATTTGAATAATTTTTGCAAATGCACAAATCTCTCTTCTTTAACAATTTAAAATAAATGAAATGAGTACATTTAGTTAATTGAAGTAGTATAATTCAGGTTAATACTGCCATACTTTTATTTTGAAGTTTACTTTACATTGAACAGTAAGTCACTGTGTGCAGGTTTTAATGCCATGTAACTAGGCAGTGTTTGTGTTGCTGTTATTTCTTACTTAGCAATAATGAAGTTAAAGCTACAAACACATATTTTTCTTAAATTGACCCCATTTTATGTCGACAAAAGCGGTCAACCATGACCTAAGCGGGCACTTTTTAATAATTAAAAGATCACAGTGGACCAGGACTTGATGCACATAGACGGGTTGTTGACAAACGGGGTAAATTTAAAATGGGTTCCAATATTCCAATTTTATTGTAAGGTGTACTTGTTTGGGGAAAGTTACGGTCAATTGGGGTTTTCTACATAAGCCTATTTAATAACACAAGTCAATTAGTACATGTGTGGTAATGTTTAATTACATGGATGAATCGCAAAAAGCCGCTGCCTGACCAGGGCTCAGAAAATCTGCAGAGACTCCTCCCACCCCCATCATGGACTGTTTTCACTGCTGGACTCTAGAAAGAGGTTCCGCAGCCTCCGTAGCAGAACCTCCAGGTTCTGTAACAGCTTCTTCCCTCAGGCCGTAAGACTCTTGAACGCACCATAATAATCCCCTCAATTCCCCCCCAAAATGGATTAACTCACTGGAATATAAAGACAATATAACATACATCCATAAACGTGGATGCATATGCAAAACTGCAATATATTTATCTGTACAGTAATCTATTTATTTATATCTGCACCTTATTGATTTTTTATCCTGCACTACCATGAGCTAATGCAACAAAATTTAATTCTCATCTGTACTGTAAAGTTCAAATTTGAATGACAATAAAAAGGAAGTCTAGTTAGAATACAGACAAACAATACAGTACAATAAGAAGCTTATAAGCTCCCCCAAAATTGTTAAATATATTTTTTTTAATTTTACTTTTTGACTACTATTGTAATCACGTTCTGATCACATCTAACTCTCTCACCTCATGGCCTGACCGGCGAGGACACAAAGCATCAATCTCGTCGAAGAAGATGACACAAGGAGCAGAATTGCGCCCCCTTTGGAAAATTTGTCTGACAGCCCGCTCACTTTCTCCAACATACTGAAAAGCAAAACAGAAATAAGAAAATATCTACAAATACACAGTCACAGACTATAATATGATGTCCCACAGGGCATCAGCATCTTCCTCCTGCACTTGTTTATAATATGAAAAACATACAGTAAAGACCAGTGGTTCCCCACATTTATTCAGTATAGTACCCCCAGTGGAATAGTACTCCCTTACTAGTATACTCTTGTTTGGGTTGAAAAAAAGACTTCAGATTTTAACAGACACTGTTAGAAGAATGCACAACACACAACCCCATGAGGGACACGGTTGAATACCTCTACCGAATGCTAAAACACAGGGTGTAAAACATGGCAGCTCATTTAACTAATAGCCGTGCTAAACTCTTTTCTATAGTTCCCAGGACTTCATTTGAATTTTATTTTGGAGGGACATTGCATGTTAATTCACATTTCTCTACATTGTGCAATGAAATGTAAACACACCAGATTCTAGCCAGAGGCAAATTAAATCTTAAATCTCTAATTATGTAGCGAGACATGATTAAACACAATAAGTACCCAGAACACAGTCACAATGCCTAGGCAGGCATTGTTAAACATATCCTACGTGAATTAATTTAGAACACATTCTTTGGTCGCTCTTTAGTTTTTTTTCTTTCTCATGAATGAGATCATATTTTAGTCGTAAAAACCGTAGCCATGAATAAAGGGAGGCTGAATTGTGGAAATCAACAGACGGATCGACATACTATCTGCAGTAAAGCAGTCGCTGTAACGGACTGTAGCGGTGAAGCTCTTTGGATCATAGTCAAAAAAGGACTATACCAACAGTGCATGGCCCACTACGGATGTTGCCAGGGGTGCCAAAGCAACACAATAAGGGAGCCCCAAGCAGCCCTCAGGTGGTCCCTTAGAAGTATGAGAGTACTGGTTAAGGCATCCATTGAAAGGAAAATACAGCGTGGGCTACACAAGTTATTGACAGGTATAGCACACGCAATCGCTTTAAAATACAATTAGGGATGCACCCTTTATTCTGTCCATTACATCGTAACTAGGTATGTCCGATAATATCGGCCTGCCGATATTATCGGCCTATAAATGCGTTAAAATGTAATATCAGAAATTATCGGTATCGTTTTTTTTTCTTTTTTTTTAAAATTAAATCAACATAAAAAACACAAGATACACTTACAATTAGTGCACCAACCCAAAAAACCTCCCTCCCCCATTTACACAAAAGGGTTGTTTCTTTCAGTTATTAATATTCTGGTTCCTACATTATATATCAATATATATCAATACAGTCTGTAAGGGATACAGTCTGTAAGCACACATGATTGTGCGTGCTGCTGGTCCATTAATAGTACTAACCTTTAACAGTTAATTTTACTAATTTTCATTAATTACTAGTTTCTATGTAACTGTTTTTATATTGTTTTACTTTCTTTTTTTATTCAAGAAATTTTTTTTAATTTATTTATCTTATTTTATTAATTTAAAAAACAACAACCTTATCTTCACCATACCTGGTTGTCCAAATTAGGCATAATAATGTGGTAATTCCACGACTGCATATATCTGTTGAAATTAGTATCGGTTGATATCGGTATCGGTAATTAAGGAGTTGGACAATATCGGAATATCGGATATCGGCAAAAAGCCATTATCGGACATCCCTAATATTAACGTTGTTGCCCTAGAGTAAACTGGGAAACACATGGCACACTGACAAAGCTTAACCTATGGTTACTATAACAATCTACAAGGTTAATATAGCTGGCTTCTCTTTCTTCCCCTCCATTTTTCTGCATTATTTCGTATCTCTAGTTATCATTACGTATATGTATTGTTGCATTTAAACAACTGTATTGTTGATAATTAGAGATGTCCGATAATATCGGCCTGCCGATATTATCGGCCGATAAATGCGTTAGAATGTAATATCGGAAATTATCGGTATCGTTTTTTTATTATCGGTATCGTTTTTTTTAAATTTTATTAAATCAACATAAAAAACACAAGATACACTTACAATTAGTGCACTAACTCAAAAAACCTTCCTCCCCCATTTACACTCATTCACACAAAAGGGTTGTTTCTTTCTGTTATTAATATTTCTGCTTCCTACATTATATATCAATATACTGTAGATCAATACAGTCTGCAAGGGATACAGTCCGTAAGCACACATGATTGTGCGTGCTGCTGGTCCACTAATAGTACTAACCTTTGACAGTTAATTTTACTCATTTTCATTAATTACTAGTTTCTATGTAACTGTTTTTATATTGTTTTACTTTCTTTTTTATTCAAATTTTTTTTTTTTATTTATCTTATTTTATTTGATGAATTTAAAAAAAAAGTACCTTATCTTCACCATACCTGGTTATCCAAATTAGGCATAATAATGTGTTAATTCCACGACTGTATATATCGGTATCGGTAATTAAAGAGTCGGACAATATCGGAATATCGGATATCGGCAAAAAGCCATTATCGGACATCCCAAATCATGACACTTTAAATCGTAATGGAATGGCATTTAGATTCTTAGGAGGCATTAGATTTTTAAGATTCCCCCTGAATGCTTGGAAAATAGAGAGGCTAATCATTTGGGACAGTGGTCACCAACCTTTTCGAGCCCAAGATTCCTAGTGTCAGCCAGGAATCAAGGCAAGTTCTACTCCGCACGAACTGTGATTTTGTTTAGTAGAAAAGCTAAAGTGATAGACAAAACTTTTTCTTATTAGTTGTTGATTGTTGGTGTCAAGATATTGGCTTTGTCTTATGGTGCCTGTTGCAGTTTTACACACTTTTGCTGACTGTTTCTGGTTACATTTTTCCGTTGTGTGCCTAAAATTAATTTTGGCCACCTTGCTTTTATGGCTCTTCGTCATACCTTGGCAGACGTGGCTTGGCATCGATGCTGTGACCAACCACAATCTATTGGCTTGTTAGCGTCCCGTCGTAAGAAAGGGAGTTTGGTGAGAATTGGAGCTGGTCGATACATTGCAACAGTCAGCCTTAACGTTTTGCCACAGCTCGATAATTGTTTGGGATGTCGGCGTCATGCAATGCAGGCTTGCTGGCACCTCAGCGCTTGAGGGTTGTTCGGGTACGGTTAGGGCCGGTGGTGTTAGTGCCTGGACCCCCTGGAGAGCGGTTAGGCATGTTCAGCTATTCATGCATGCTTGTTGATAGGTCTGTTGGTCACTCTCCAGGAGAGGACTGCACTGGAGAGATAATGCATTTATTTTCCCAAAGATTTTCGGAATTTACCAGTAAAAATCCTGAAGATTGACTGGTCAATTGCAAACAGTGGGTTTCTGACCCCTGACCTAAGACATTGTATGTTGTGTTGAACTTGTTTACATGCACACTAAAAATCTGATCATTATTTGAATTCTGGAGTTACCATTATTCAAGTGATCACTTGACAGCATCGTCTGATAGTAAATCTAATAGCCATTATCTAAACATCAGAAATTGGATAAGCCCGCCCAGATTTCTAGGTTCTTTGTTTTTGGATACTATGGACAATTTTGGATGAAAACTTACATTTCAATCATATCTTTACTCGAAAACAGACAAATAATGCTGAATTGTAATAGCTACAACACCCAGTTCTCTTTGGCTGTACAACTCACCATATTGAGCAACTCGGGACCTTTGACAGAGATGAAGTTAAGCCCTGACTCGTTGGCCACTGCCTGTCAGGAGACATGAAAGTATGACAGAAAAAAATTGGTCAAGTCACAGAGGGAAAGACAGGTATATTACAGAGAATAAAAACATTGGTGTATTTTACCCAACTTTACCTTAATGATGCTACACATTTCAGACGTACAATGTGCTCAGGTTATCATACTATAGAATAAAATTAATTTACAGTCTAAAATGTTTTTTTTCCACCAACATTTTTGGTGTTTGTACGCCACACGTGCGAATAGACACTCACACACCAGGATTGTGCAAAACTCAGAACTTTGACTTTTAATTCAATTAATTTGGAAATTCAATTGAATTGGCTTCACCCCACAGGATGTTGAATTAGAATTAAAGGAAGTGCAATTAAATTAATTAGCCAAATAACAGGAATTATTTGTCATGTTTTACAAAGGTTTTGACTTTAATACTAAAAATATTTTACAAACACTTAAATTTAGATACACAAAGGCACATTCAACCCATTTTTAAGGCATGTGAACCAGCTTTGTTAGTAGTGTCCTCCCTCACGGCTAATGTAGAGTACCTCAATAGTGCAGCTTTTAAATCACAAATCTTTGCCTTGACATGTGTTTAATTGTGTTTCTTGACTGTATATGCCAACAATTCAAGAAACAAATGTTTAAAACAAATAAATATATATCCTTGCCTTTAATGTCACAAATTAACGGTTTATTGTGTCATCACTGGAGAACCAGAGAAAAAGGAATACGTAAACAAGCTACACTCCACACAGTACAGAGAAAAAAATAATATCCACACACCGCCGGCTTGTAGCCCCTGAATCGTAATCATATCGTGAGGTGCACAAAGATTCTCACCTCTAGTCAATACTGCCCCTTTAACTACTTGGTATTGGTTCGATACCTAAATTTGTAGGTTGCCCAAAACTAATGTAAAGGATAGAAATGAACACAATAATATTTGCATTGTAACTGAAGTATAGATAAAACCACGCTACAACAGAAAGTATCCAGCTAATGTAGTAAATTAGCAAGAAGATTAAAAATAGTTTTGAAAAAAATAATACAACTGGAAATGACGCAATGTTACTCTATACGTCATCAGCCAAATTAAGAACCCTTGTAACCCATTTTAAAATGGTTCTATTGTCATTTACTGTTAATGCAAAATAATATATCTTGATCCATTATAGCAGGAGACTGCAATATATATCGTGATATAGATTTTAGGCCATAGCTCTCATTCCTAGCGTACAAACTTTGACATCTGTGTACATCTACTGCATGGTGAACAACCTTAGCAAGTAAAGTTTTCCCACATCCTGGAGGACCAGCCAGCAACACTCCGGATGGAGCACTTAGTCCTAGAGCCTTGAACTGCTCCGGAGAACGTACTGGAGCCTGCATCACAAAGAGATAAAAAGACATTTTCTTTGTTGCAATGCTGAGAAAAATATGGAGCTGGTATAGACTCCAAGAGCCCCACAAACCTGAGAAGGACAAGCAGATCAATGGAAATAGATAGACAAAACTGTAATAAGTTAAATTGTTTTCCTGGGTATAAAAATTAATGGTATAAGGCAAAGACAAATAAATTCATAACAGAAGAATTATTTACCAATATTGCCATGGTCAGTTCTTCTCTTATTTCATGAAGGGCTCCCACATCATCCCAGGTGACATCTGGCACAGTGGCAAAGCCCTCCCGCTTGGCTGAAGGCTGAACACTGGAAAGAGAGGCCTCAAAGTCTGACATGATGATTGAGAGGCTGGTCAACTCTTGCTCTGACAGCATTTCAGTGCTCTTGAGCAAATGCATCAGTCGACAAAGGTCCCCCTGCTGGACACAGAGCATAAACACCACAAAGTGATATTCAACAAAACTATTTCAAGGCACAGCAATTTAGCCATAGAAAGATCAGATTAAACAAGACTTGGCTTCCTTTAATAGTATGCTCTTTATGCAACTAGTTCAGGGACGTAAGAACCCATCCATCCATCCATCCATCCATTTTCTACCGCTTATTCCCTTTGGGGTCGCGGGGGCGCTGGAGCCTATCTCAGCTACAATCGGGCGGAAGGCGGGGTACACCCTGGACAAGTCGCCACGTAAGAACCGTGGGCCGCATTTTGGACGACCCTGCTTTTATAATTTGTTAGGATTGAGTGTGGGACATGTGACTTGAACTCAGAGCAACCACAACTCGTCGATTATAGCGCTTGTTAACGTTCTTCGTAGTGAGCGAACGATGGTAATAAAAGAGAGAATAGGCGTTATTGCAGCAGGAACTAATCGGTGCCTTATAACACACATTTTTTGTGCAAATTGGAGGAGGTATTTGTGGAGCTGAGTGATATGCCCTTCTGAACAAGTTGTATACAAGCAAAGTAATCAGCTTTATGGTTAAAGAGGACTTTTTGGAGGCACAAATCACACTAAGCAAAAGTTTGCAGGGGGAGACGTGAGCAAGTATAAGTACCAAGTAGGGCTGCAACAATTAATTGATTAGAAAAAAGTTTTGATTTATATTCTATTGCTTCGAATAATCTTTTAATGTAACAAAATACAATTCTGGACCTTATGGAGTGCCTGGAACTTGAAATATGTGGACGGTTGTGTGTGGGTGCTGTGATCTGTGTGGTGGCAAACAGCAATTTTTTTTTTATTCATACACAAATTTTAAAAGTGCAAACTAAATTTTGACGAAGTACATTTATTTGAAAAAAAAGAGTGATGTGAGTTATGGCAAGCAGAAAATAGTTATTTGAACGATTTTCCCTAAAATACCCTTTGAGGGGTATTTTATGTGTTATATACGATTACTCAATTAAACGTAGAAACTAATCGCTTAATTACTCGATTACAAAAATTATATAAAGCTACAGCCCTAGTTCCAAGACTAGTGTCCATCAGTGATTCAGTAGTATATACAGTAGTGCTGTGCAATATACCAATATATATTGTACTATGAGGTAAAAATGTCGACGATATATTGTGTTTATCATCATTTTAACGTCTGGGCTCAGGCTAAATCAGCTAACGTCCCTTGAATTAACTTTACGCCGCCAGCCGGTGAAGCATTAACATCAACAATTTACGGACCAAACAAGGGTAAATTGCAAAACATGCCGCCAACGAGTCGTTGCTAGCGACTTAAACACGTCTAATCTTTTCTATCACTTGAAGACACGCCAGGCACTGCGCTACGTCGTAGTCAATGCGTGTTTCTTTATTTCTTACATTGAACAAAGAGAGCACAGTCTACTAAGTCAAATTGCTTGTGTGTTAAACATAGTTGGCCAATAAAGCTGATTCTGATGAAGAACCGTACAGAGACACTGTTAAAATGTGACAAGATACTAACTTTACCTCAACACCACTAAGTGAAAAAAAGAAACACATTAAACGCACCTGACAGAGTTGTCCAAAAGGCAACGACTATCAAAAACATTCCTCCAGACACCGAGAAATCACAGATGCCAAATTCTAAATTCATATGTGTAGATATGACCTTGCATACACAGTTGAAACAAAAAATTATTATTAAAAAATGGACTTGTCCATTTTATGTGTTTTATAAATAAAAGGGGAAAAGATCAGCGATTTTGGCATTCATTTGTGTGTATACAGGACATATAACTTTGATAAAAACCACTATAAAGTGATATATAACGTACGTACAGAGAATAGTGGAGGACTATATAGAATTGAAATGTGATTGTATGATCCTTACCGGCAGATGTTCGTGTTCTGGATCATCCTGAAGTAACCGATTATCATCCACTACTCCTGAGTTTATTCTGTTCTGTACAGTTAAAGAAGCTGATGTGCAGTTGTTTTCATCGATTTCTTTGTTCATTACATCTGCGTCAGTGTCCATTTTTAACAGGTCCTCCGTTTGGCTCTCCTGCTGTCCTTTTTCCACCAACAGAACTCTGTTGGCAGCGTTCATGGCAGCTTCGCGGCAAAGTGCCATGAGGTCCGCACCCACATAGCCGGGAGTGAGACGGGCCAGCCTGCCGTAGTCAAAATCCTCTGGCATCTTCAACTGACGACACAAAGTCTTCAAAATCCTGATAGAACACACACATACAGATACAGTTGTGGTCAGACTTTTGCATACACTCATCAAGGGTATGAAATTAATTCAGTTTTGGGCCTTCAATAATTTATTGTCATCATTCATTTCAGGGTGAAATGTTTATACAACATATGATAATTATAAATGGAATTTTTATGGTGTTTTTTCATTCCAGTGAAACCCATTATTAAATTCACTCCGCAGTCACATTGAGGTGGTGGTAAGCTACATTTGGATCCACTGGTGCCCTGATGTAGACTGACAGAAAGATGGCTACCAATTTGCACCAACAGCCGAAAATTTTGAACGTGGATCTCCGTAATGGGCGAGATGCAATTGCATCATTACATTGGTGAAAATATTGCCCCCATGTAGTGGAAAATTAGAACAGTCTTAAGTTCTTTCCAAATGCTCCTATCATCCTGAATTTTTCGTTGATGGTTTGGGGTGTTGGGTGGGACGCAACTATATTAATACTGTGGCGTCATTATCGCCCCCTTGTGGTGGAAAACTTTAACATTCATAACTTCCTTACACATTCTTCGATTTTCCTATAATTGGAATGGGGTCTTTGGTGGGATGCAACTGCATGACAACTTGTGGTGAAAAATTATACCTGTCATACTTCCTTCCACATGCTCCAATCTTCCTAAAATATTTGATGGTGGGTCGGACTATTGGGTGGGATGCAACTGCATTGTTGCAATGGCGCAAATATTACCCCCTTCTGGTGGAAAAATATAAAACATCCTTACACATGCTCCGATCCTCCTGAAATATTTGGTGGTGGGTCTGGGAAAGGGGGCCAGGGCCCGTTCAATGCTGCGCACAGGTTTAAATGACCTTATTTTGATCATTCTTAATTTGTTATCTTTTTTGTGTGTAAAAAAACAAAAATAAAGAAGTTAGAGAAGATTGGAATTTTTTTTAAACAAAGCTTGATGCGGCCCAGTCTCACCCAGACTCTGCCTCCCGCAACCCCAAGTAAATTGAGTTTGAGACCCCTTATCTAAAGACTCCTCGGTAGTTTAAAGGGGAAATGCACTTTTTAAAAATTGTTGCCTTTTATTCACAGTACCTATTAGGGTTGTTCCGATACCAAAATTTTGGTACCAGTACCTGTATCAACACGTATTTCGATACTTTTCAAAATAAAGGGGACCACAAACAAATTTCATTATTGGCTTTATTTTAACAGAAAATCTTATGATACATTAAACATATGTTTTTACTGCAATCAAAGAACAATTTTGGCATTAAATAAGATAGTGAACGTACTAGATAACTTCTGTTTTAGTAGTAAGTAGACACACAAAGGCTCCTACTTGGTTGCTGACGTATGCAGTAACATATTGTGTCATTTCTGAATGTATTATTTTGCCAAAATTATGAGGGACAAGTTGTAGAAAATGGATTATTAATCTACTTCTTCATTTACTGTTAATATCTGCTTACTCTTCGGGTTTAACATGTTCTATCTACACTTATTTTAAAATGTAATAAGCACTTATTCTTCTGTTGTTTGGATGCTTTACATTAGTTTTGGGCGATCCTACAAATTTTTGGTATCAATCCAAAACCAAGTAGTTACAAGATCAAACATTGGTCATAATTAAAGTTCTCCTGTGTCCAGGGACGTATTTCCAGAGTTTGTAAACAATAAAAAATGACAAAAGATTTTGGGATAATAAAAAATATCAATGTAATTATTATAGTATCAACTATATACGGCTCTTGTACTTGGTATCGTTACAATCGATGTCTGTGTAGATCCACCCATTCTTGAGTTGAAAGGGATGCTATGTGGCTACGTCGTCATGCCACATCACCTACTATGCTGCATTAGTATTTTTCGTGTCCCGGTTTTGTAACTTTGTAGCTGCAGTCCACAAAATAGAATGTATCTTAAATGTCATTTTTGACAAACCTGAGACGCGCTGGTTCATCTGGGATACCAAGGCTTATCTCTTTGTCAAAGCGTCCAGCTCGGCGTAGGGCGGGGTCAAGGGAGTCTGGCCTGTTGGTAGCACCAATGACCAGGACTTGAGTTGTGAATGCCAAACTGTTCAAGTCTGTCGGTAGGTGAGAAGCAGAAAATATAACTTTGGAAAAGTAATTTAAAGTGAAAACTGACATTACATCTTAAGTACAGCTATGGCTGAAAGAAAGGGGAACTGCACTTTTTTTAAATTTTGCCTTTCAAAAAAGTATTTTTGAAGATATATTTTTCCTGTTATTTGGGAAGATTAATACAGTGGTACCTCAACTTACAAGTAACTCGAGATATGATATGTGCCTAGGCTTTTTGTTATGCTTTGAAAAAGCGAGCATAGTTTAAGTTACAAGCCGCTCAGTGAATGCCGTAAGATCCGCCCCAAAACATCCGTTGTAACTTGCTAGCATTGGCTTATAGCGAGTGACTGAAAAAGCTTTGTTTTCTAACCATTCCATTCCAACCTTTAGCAGCAATCCAGCTTCCCGCGTTTCGGCATAATGTGCACGTTAGTAACCCTTTTCTACCACAAAACCGGCTGCGGGAGATAACATAAGTAGGAATATCCTCTATTTCAACACAATTACTCGCTGCCATCACAGCCTTCCCTCTTCGGTAACTTGACTTGTTGTACGTGTTGGATCTAATGATATGGAAGACGGCAAATGGTATAAACTAAAAAGGATTTCAAAGTCCTCTTCCTTTTGCTGGTAAAGGTAAAGGATTTACATAAATATTACTGTATCACTAAAAACAGGTTCACGGGAGTGCTGGCCGTGCGAATTTTCCATTACCTACCTACCCTGTTACATTAAGTTAAAGTACCAA